>NW_026005532.1:0-2002 GCF_001458135.2 Marmota marmota marmota | reverse complement strand
AATGGTGGGCTGGGGATGTGGCTCAAGCGGTAGTGCGCTCGCCTGGACAAAGATGTTGTGTCCGCCAAAAACAAACTAAAATAAATAAATAAATAAATATTAAAAAAAAAAAGGGACCGACCGGCAGAACAGGCCCAGCGGCCCGCCGGCGTGGTAGACCTTTGACCGACCAGCAGAACAGGCCCAGCGGCCTGCCGGCGTGGTAGACCTGCGACCGACCGGCAGAAAAGGCCCAGCGGCCCGCCAGCATGGTGGACACGTCACCCCAATTGGAGGAGAGGCAGAGCAGAGCCACCACCCGCGCCTGCAAGGTAGGCAGACCTGTGACTGACCGGAAGAACAGGCCCAGCGGCCCACCGCCGGCGTGGTAGACACGTCACCCCAATTGGAGGAGGTGCAGAACAGAGCCACCGCCCGTGCTGCAAGGTAGGCAGACCTGCGACCGACCTGCAGAACAGGCCAAGCGGCCCGCCGGCATGGTAGACACGTCACCCCAACTGGAGGAGGGGCAGAGCAGAGCCACCGCCCGCTGCCCGCTGCCCGCGCCTGCAAGGTAGGCAAACCTGCGACCAACCGGCAGAACAGGCCCAGAAGCCCGCCAGCATGGTAGACACATCACCCCAATTGGAGGAAGGGCCCAGCTGCCGCCCGCAAGGTAGGCAGACCGCGCATCCCGGAGAAGGGGCCCAGCGGCCCGCCGGCGTTATAGATCACCCCAATTGGAGGAGGAGCACAACTGCCGCCCGCCCCTGCAAGGGAGACTTTGCAACGATACAAGAGCAATATAAATATATAGGGGGAAAATTCAATAACACAACAGTTTTACCAAGCAGAAAGAAACGCGAGCAGTATGAAAAGACAAGGAAAGAAAAGACCACAAGCAATGCAGGTCAACTCAACTTTAGAAGAGGTAATAGCTGCAGCAGATGGATTGTCAGATAAAGAATTCAGGATTTACATGCTTCAGATGATCTGGAGTCTCAAGGAAGACATTAGACAGCAAAATCAGACAATGAAAGATCACTTCAACAGTGAATTACATAAACAAATCCAAGAAGCAAAGGATCAACTATACAGGGAGATAGAGGTTATAAAAAACAAACAAACAGAAATCCTAGAAATGCAGGAAGCAATAAACCAACTTAAAAACTCAAATGAGAATACTACCAGCAGAGTAGAACACTTAGAAGATAGAACATCAGACAATGAAGACAAAGTATTTCAACTTGAAAAAAACATAGACAGCTCAGCGAGACTGTTAAGAAACCATGAGCAGAACATCCAGGAAATATGGGATAACATAAAGAGACCAAACTTAAGAGTCATTGGGATACAGGAAGGTATAGAGGTCCAAACCAAAGGAATGAGCAATCTGTTCAACGAAATAATATGAGAAAACTTCCCAGACTTGAAGAATGAGATAGAATCCCAAATCCAGGAAGCCTACAGGATGCCGAACGTGCAAAATCATAAGCGATCCACACCTAGACACATTATAGTGAAGATGTCCAACATACAGAATGAGGAGAGAATTTTTAAAGCTTCAAGAGAAAGGAAGCAGATTACATTTAGGGGTAAACCAATCAGGATAACAGCTGATCTTTCAACACAGACTCTGAAAGCTAGAAGATCCTGGAACAACATATTTCAAACGCTGAAAGAAAATGGGTTCCAACCAAGAATTGTGTATCCAGCGAAATTAAGCTTCAGGATGGAGATGAAATTAAAACCTTTCACGATAAACAAAAGTTAAAAGAATTTGCAGCTAGAAAACCATCTCTTCTAAACAACCTTGGCAAAACATTACAGGAAGAGGAAATGGAAAATAACAATGAAAACCAAGAGTGGGAGGTAGTACAATAAAGGGAAAAAATAATCAAAGAGGAAAAACAAACCATGTTAAGTAACATAAATAAAAAAATATGCCTGGAAGAACAATCCATATCTTAATAATAACCCTAAATGTTAATGGCTTAAACTTACCAATTAAGAGACACAAGCT
>NW_026005531.1:0-2003 GCF_001458135.2 Marmota marmota marmota | reverse complement strand
ATTAGGTTTTGCAATAGGTTTAGGGTTAGGCCGAGGGTTAGCATTAGGGTTAAGGTTATCATTAAAGGTAATTTATAGAGTTATAGGTAGGGTTAGGGCTAGGGTTATGATTAGGATTAGGGCTAGAGTTAGGCTTAGGGTCCAGTTTAGGGCAAGTTTAAGGGTTAGAATTAAAATAAGGGTAAGGTTTAGGGTTTGAGCTAGGGTTAGTTCTAGGGCTAGGAATAGGTTTAGGGTTATGTTTATGGTTAGTGTTAGAGTTAAGGCTAGGGTTAACATTAGTTTTAGGGTAATTGATAGGGTTAGATGTCAGGTTAGAGTTAGGGTTAATTTTAGGGTTAGGGCAGGGTTAGGTTTAGGATATGGTTAGGATTTGAGCTAGGGTTAGGGTTAGATTTAGGGTTAGGTTTCAGTTAGTTCTAGGGTTAGGTTTATGTTTAGGAATAGGGTAGGTGTAGGTTTAGGTGTAGGTTTATCATTAGGGTTAGGTTTAGGGTTAGGGTTATGGGTAGGTTTCAATCTAGAGTTAGGGCTAGGTTTCAGTTTAGAATTAGGGCTAGGTTTAGGATTAGATTTAGGACTTGGGTTAGTGTTATGGTTATGTTAAGGGTAAGGTTTAGGGATTAAGCTAGGGTTAGGAATAGTGTGAGTGTTAGGTTAAAGTCAGGGCTAGGGTAGGGTTAAGGTTAGGGATAGGGGTAGGGTTAGCATTAGGTTTAGGGTAATGGTTAGGGTAATGGATAGAGTTAGAGCTAGGGTTAGAGTGACATTTAGGGTTTTGGCTAGGGTTATGTTTAGGGTAAAGTTTAGGGTTTGAGGTTGGGTTTAGGGCTAGGGCGAAGATTAGGTTTAGTGTTAGGGCTAGGTTTAAGTTTAGGGTTATGCTTAGGGTTAGGTTTAGGGCTACAATTAGGGCTAGGTTTTGTTTGAAGTTTAGGGCTAGTGTTAAGTTTATGGGTAATCTAAGAAGTAGGGTTATGGTTATCGCTAGTTTTAGGTTTACTCTAATGTTAGGGTTAGTTTTGGTGTTAGGATAAGATTTAGAGTTATGGTTTGTGTTAGGGTAAGGATCAGTTTTGGGGTTAGCATTAGTTTTAAGGTTAGGGCCATAATTAGTACTAGGGTTAAGTCTAGGGTGAGTTAGTGTTTGGGTTAAGTTAAGGGTTATCGTTAGGTTGAGGGCTAGAGTTATGGCTATATTTAGGATTAGATTTAGGTCTAGGGCTAGTGTTAGTGTAGATTTAGGTATAGGTTTACCTGTATGGCTAGTGTTAGGTTTCAGTTTAGGGATAGGGTCAGGTTTAAACCGAGGGTTAGTTTTAGGGTCAGAATAAGGATCATAGTTAGGGTTAGAGTTGGGTTAAGTTTAGAGCTAGAATGAGGGATAGGGTTAGGACTAGTAATAGAGTTAGGGTTTGGGGTAGACTAAGGATTAAGGTTAGGACTAGGGTTGCGATAGGGTGAAGGTTTGACTTAGTATAAGAGATAGGATTAGACCTGGGCTAGGACCAGGGCTTGGGTTAGAGTTAAGGTTAGGATTAAGGCTAAGTTTAGGGCTAATGTCATATCTCAGGTTATATTTAGGGATAGATTTAGGGTTATGATTATGGCTAGGTATAGTTTAAGGGTTAGGTTAAGGTTTAGGGTATGGTTTAGAGCTAGGGATACTATTAGGGTCAGATTCAGGGTTATGGTTTGGGTTAGGTTAATGATTCAGTTTAGGACTCAAATTAGCTTTAGGTTCATTGTTAGAATTGTGGATATGGTTAGGTTTAGGGTTCAGGTTAGGTTTAGGGTAATAGGTTTAGGGTTAGGAATATTTTTAGGGTTATTTTAGAGTTATCATTAGGGTATGGTTAGGGTTAATGTAATGAATAAGATTACAGCTAGGGTTAGGTCTAGTGTTATGGTTAGGATTAAGGCTAGGGTAAACTTTGGGGATAGGGCAAGTTTGGGGTTTAGGGTTAGGTTTAGGGTAAGGGTTAGGGCTAGGGTAGTGTTTT
>NW_026005530.1:0-2003 GCF_001458135.2 Marmota marmota marmota | reverse complement strand
AACAACAGACGGGAAGACGAATGGTACAGAATAGAGGACACAGAGACTAACCCAAAAAATTATGATTATAATATATTAGACAAAGCTGCCAAAAACATGCACTGGAGAAAAGATAGCCTGTTCAACAAATCACTATCTCTCACCATGCACAAAACTCAACTCAAAGTGTATTAAGAATCTAGGAATTAAACCAGAGACTCTGCATCTAATAGAATAAAACACAGGCTCTAATCTTCGTCATGTGGGATTAGGCCCCAATTTCCTTAATAAGATATCTATAGCACAAGAATTAAAACAAATAATCAATAAATGGGATGGAATCAAACTAAATAGTTTATTCTCAGCAAAAGAAACAATCTGTGAGGTGAAGAGAGAGCCTACATCTTAGAAGAAATTTTTTACCCCTCACACATCAGATAGAGCATTGATGTGTGAGGGGTACATAAAGAAATCTAGGGTACATAAAGAACTCAAAAAAACTAAGCACATCATCATCATCATCATCATCATCATCATCCAATCAAGAGATGGGCCAAGAATCTGAACAGAGAATTCTTAGAAGAGAATATAGAATCAATCAACATTTTTATTACATATCTGATTGGTTATGGTGCTCCCTTTACAGGGCCAAGCATAGTTCATGTTCAGTTACTAAGGAAGGGAAACATGAGCAAGAAGGATTCTCAACTCTCCTTTATAAATTATCAAATGCAATTTTCTATGTCAAATTTCTAAACATAGTTGGACATGGGAAATATAGGCTTTAAGCAGAGAATATATTTATTAGAAACACAGTGTAAAAGAAAGACAAAAATAAACATAATTATTTGCACCACATTGAACCATAAGAGAAATGGAACCTGGAATTCAGAAAAGAAAGATTCAAACTTTCATACTTGGGAATGTGGATGACATGGATGCCTAAAGTGAAAAGGTTATTACAAACTTTTGAAAGAAAATTCATGTGAGTGGCAGATAATGGTTAACCAAATAGAATCTGCACAGAGTCTTCCAGGGGCTTTGTCAGCTGTGCACTACAGAACATACAGGTATTCATAGCCTCCATGAAGAGCATTATTCATCTGGGCCCTCTAAAATTATTCCCATAGTACATATGAAAAAACATGGGTATCTGGATACTAAATGGCAATTAAATGACCCACAGAAAACTACCCAGAGGCAGAACTGTATGAAACTTCTTCAAAGACCATCAATGTATTGTTAGCTCCTGACATAGGGATGTCAGTCTGGGGAAATATTATTTTCTCTCCATTTTGAAGAGAGTGCATTGAGAATACATTTCAGGAGCAACATAAATACTTTTTTTTTCTTTCATTTTAAGAAACTGTTCAGAAACAGAGCTCACAAGACAGATTTCTTAGAAGGGTAAATATCTGGAGAAGACAAAATGAAAAAAAAAAAAAACACACACTTCAGTGGCCATGGGTGACTAAGTAAGGAAATAAATCTAAAAGGCTTATTAGAAACTGAAAAGAAAAAAGTAACTATTTCTAAAAATAAATATGTTCATTAGTTGCTATCTCCACAACAAGTCATTAAGTAAACAACAAATTATGTATGAATATTCCTAGGATTGGCAAATTTTATTCCATATGATTTTATATTAAACCTCAAAATCCAGATAATGGAATTTGTGATTCACTGCCAAAAACATTACAGAAAAAATTTTAAGGAGTGGATGTTTAGTAAATATGTCATTTAACAATTATATTACCATACGATTTTGAAGAAATTTATTCATTTTCCTGCAGCCATAGTGTAGAGAAATTTTTTATTCATTTTTCCCATAGTAGTAAACAAAGATAAGCCCTAGAATCAACTTTAAATAACCTACCCTTACTATCACACAAGAAACCTATAATAAATGATGATGAAAGAAAAAAGTCAATTTGAAAAAAATAATTTAAACTTTTTTCTTTTTCTTGAAATCAATTCCTAGCTGCATTTTGGGATCCATTTTCTCATCCTTTAAGTCAAAAAGA
>NW_026005529.1:0-2003 GCF_001458135.2 Marmota marmota marmota | reverse complement strand
TTTTTTTTTTTTTTTTTTTTTTCTGTCACCTTATCATTTTTACTGTCTTCACAGTTTAACCTTTTCCAGAATGTCATATAGTTAGAATTCTACAGTGTGAAGCCTCTTCAGAATGGCTTCTTGTACTTAATAATATTTATTTAAGTTTCTTCATGTCTTTTGGTTTTTAGCCCTAATATTTTTAGCCCTGAATCTTCCATTTTCTAGATTTATCAGTCACCTACTGAAGAATATACCAGTTACTTCCACGTTTAGGCAGTTATGAATAATTCTGCTGTAAAAAATACCTGTGCAAGTTTCTCTGTAGATAAAAGTTTTCTTTTTATTTATTTATTTATTTTTTAATTAGTTCCTTTTAGATAGACTTGTTTTTTCCCAGTAATACTTGGACTTACTCTTGACTTTCGGGTCTTACCTTTTTGTATTTTTGTATTGTTAATTTCTTTTAATTTTGTCCCTTCTGTTAGATGGAGACCCCAGGGCAAGGGATTTTTATGTTCTCAATATGCTGGAGGCTTCAAATATTTATGCTGAATTAGATATTTTAAATGTTTGTTGATATAGCTAATATATCTACTCACAGAATATTTCATAGCACCTTTTTTTTTTTTTTTCCTCTTTCCTAACAAATCATACTGTCTTGGTCCGATTAATAAGCTATGGATTTTTCATTCCCTTGGATATAACCAAATTATCTATTCTAATGATGTGTAATATTAACAATTAAGTTAAAGTTTTATCTCTAGTATTTTGCTTTTCTAAATGCTGGTTAGAAGTTTAGTATATTAAAAGTTAACTTAGAGTCAGATATGGTGGCAGGTACTTATAGTCCTAGTTATTCAGGAGGCTGAGGCAGGAGGATCATTTGAGCCAGGGAGTTTGGCACCATTCTGAGCAATACAGAGACCCCCATCTCAAAAAAAAAAAAAAAAAATCATCCACTTGGCCCTCAACTGATAGGTCTGACATTTTTATTGTGTTTATACAGATATTTAACACAGTTATGCCATTCTCTCCGCAGCTGTGGATTTCTTCAATCAGATTAACATGTTGTATGGAACTATTACAGAATTCTGCACTGAAGCAAGCTGTCCAGTCATGTCTGCAGGTCCCAGGTGCATATACAGTCTATTATATAGGTGTTTGGATTATCTTGCTTTCTCACAAATTGATATATAAGTTAAATAATAAAGACTTTTTGTTTATCCTTGTTTGCTTATGTAAAGGTAATTCAGTTTTATTAGTTCTTGAATATTCACCTACTATAGCTATGGTTGCTTTGTTTTTGTGATGCTGGGGATTGCACTGGTGCTTTACCAGTGTGTAACTGTTAATATTAAATATTTTGATATGTGATTTCTCAGTGTTTGATTTATATATATCATAGTGAGTCTGAATAAAAGTATAGAAATTTGACATAAGTTTATCTTGCATCACAAAAATACAAAGGTTCTGTTTTGTTTTTTTAATTTGATTAACAGATTAACATTTACCATTCCTCTTGCTAGTTTTTAAATAAATTTCTTAAGAGTTTTTAGTTGACTTTTTAAAAAATATTTTTTAGGACCTTTATATGGGCCTTTATTTTATTCATTTATTTATATGTAGTACTGAGATTTGAACCCAGTGCCTCATGCATGCTAGGCAAGCGCTCTATCACTGAGCCATAACCCCAGCCCTTTAATTGACTTTTTAATATTTGATTGTTTTTAAATTTTGCTTATTTAGTATTAACAAAATGAATACAATTTAATAAAAAAGATGCTAGGTTGAAAACTATTTTGACTGTAATAATTTTCAAGAAATATTTTAGAGTAGAACTCTTTCTTACTTACATTGTAAGTGAGGGTGTGATGAGATTAATATTTTTGTTGTATTTCCTTAGTGTTTTCCCGTCCTATTTTTATTGCTGTATTTTGGGAGGGATATTGTTATTTTATGTTATAAGTTTTATTCCTTAAACTTTAAAAGAAGTTAAAATAGAGCCAACATGGTGGCACACA
>NW_026005528.1:0-2003 GCF_001458135.2 Marmota marmota marmota | reverse complement strand
CAGTTCAGGTTAGGTTTAGAGTAATATATAGTGTTAGTGTTAGGGGTAGGGTTAGAGTTAGGCCGAGGGTTAGCATTTGGTTTAAGCTAACCAAATGAATAGGTTTAGTGCTAGTGTTAGGGCTTAGGTTAAGTTTAGGATTAGGGCTAGGATTTGGGTTACTCCTAGGGTTAGTGTTAGGGTTCGGTTTAGGGTGTTAGGGTTTGTGCTAAGTTTAGGGCTAGGGCACGGGTTAGGGTTAGAATCAGGGCTATGATTAGGGTTAGGGCTAAGGTTAGGGTTAGGGTTAAAACTAGGGTTAGGGTTATGTTTAAAGTAATGGATAAAGTTAGAGCTAGGATTTGGGCTATGGTTACACTTAGGATTAGTTATAGGGTTAGGGTTAGGTTTAGAGCTAGGGTTATGTTTAGAGTAAGGGTTAGAGTTTGAGCTAGGGTTATGGCTAGGGCAAGCATTAGGTTTAGTGTTTGTGCTAGGGTTAGATTTAAAGTTATGCTTAGGTCTACGTTTAGGGCTTGTATTAGGACTAGGTTTGTGTGAGGTTTATGGCTAATGTTAGGGCTATGGGTAATGTAAGAGCTAGGGTAATGGTTATGGGTAGTTTTGGGGGTTAGAGTTATAGATATGTCTAGTGTTAGGTTTAAGTTTTGGGATAGGATAAGGTTTAGAGATAGGGTTTGTGTTAGGGTAAGCGTGAGTGTTTGGGTTAGCATTGGGTTTATTTTTAGGGCCAGAATTAGAAATAGGGTTAGGTCTAGAGTTGGGTTAGTCTTTGCATTAGGTTAATGGTTATTTACGGCTAGGGCTAGGTTTTTGTTTAGGACTAGGGCTAGAGTTATGGCTATATTTAGGATTATGTTTAGGTCTAGTGCTAGTGTTATGGTTAGGTTTAGGTATAGGTTTACTGGTAGGGCTAGTGTTAGGATTTGGTTTAATGTTAAGGTCAAGCGTTGACTAGGGTTAGTGTTAGGGTCAGAATAAGGTTAAGGGTTAGGCTTAGGCTTTGGGTTAGGTTAGAGATAGAATGAGGTCTAGGATTAGGACTAATAATATAGTTAGTGTTTGGGGTAAAGATTAGGCTTAAAACTAGGGTAGCATTAGGCTGAGAGTTTGGCTTAGGGTAAGGAATAGGTTTAGAGCTGGGGTTTGGGTTAGTGTTAGTGTTAGGGTTAGGGTTAGGGTTAAATCTAGGGTTGAGTCTGAGATTAGCGCTAGGTTTTGTGTTAGAGTTAGGTCTGTTTCTAATGCAAGAATTAGCTTTATGTTTAGGGATAGTTTTAGGGTTAGTATTAGGGCTAGGTCTAGTGTTTGGGTTAGGTTTAGGGTTAGCGTGATGTTCAGAGTAGGGTTAGTTTTAGGGTCAGAGTCAGGGTCAGTATTATGTAGGGATAGCTTTAGGACTAGGTGTAACATTAAGATTTGTTTTAGGTTAAGGGTTAGTATTAGGGCTATAACTCAGTTTTTTGTGGGCTATAGCTAGGGTTAGGGCTAGTTTTCAAATTAGAATTAGAGTTAGGGCTAGTGTTAGGGTGAGGTTTAGGTTTAGATATAGGGTTAGATTTAGAGTTAGGGTTAGTTCTAGGTTTAGGACTATGGGTAGGGTTAGGACTAAGGTTAGGGCTAGCGTTAGCATTAGGCAACAGGTAAGGTTGGTACTAGAAATTGGTCTAGGGCTAGAGTTAGGGTTAGTATTAGGGCTAGGGTTAGAGTTATGGTTACAGTTAGCAATAAATTAGGGCTAGGATATGAGCTATTGTTAGTGTTAGGATTAGGCCTAGGCTTAGGGCTAGTGTTAGTGTTAGTGGTAGTGTTAGGGTTAGGTTTAGGGATAGCGAAAGGATGTGATTATTCCTAGGTTCAGAACTAGGGCAAGGGTTGAAATTAGGGTTTGGGCTAGGTTTAGGGTTCGGGTTAGGATTAAGGCTAGGTTTATAGGATGAAGGCTCGGGTTTGTGTTAGGTTTAAGGCAAGAATAATGTAGAGCCCTAATGTCAGGTCTAGGG
>NW_026005527.1:0-2003 GCF_001458135.2 Marmota marmota marmota | reverse complement strand
AGAAGCTCATAGTTCTGCAGGGCTGCAGTCTATGGGGAAAGAGAGTGAACAATGGTCTCCTGTTTAGTTTTCATTAACTTGGTGCTTATCACTTCCTGTATAGCTCTCATGCATTCTTACCTAAATTATCTCTCAAAACACAGATATAATTATGGCACTTCCCTTCATAAAACAAAACTCAAAGTCCTTAGCATGGCTCTCAAGGCTGTGCTACATTCACTTTCCCTCTGTGCCTTGTTTCCTCATCCATGAAGTGGGAACAATCTGAGTATAGGCTTCATGGGTTATTGTGAGGACTAAAGAAGTGGCATCTGTAAAACATTTGGTGTAGTTCTTCATGCTTAAGAACAGCAAATATTAATTCTTGCTATCAATAATGCTTCCAAAATACCATCTCAGTCAGTTTGGAGTTTTAAGTGTTTAGCAAAGCAATTTTTTTGTGACAGATAGCAATACAGGGTCGCAATAGCACCAGTGTTCTTCAGATCAAATGAATTTTGTGGGAGAAAACGTTGGAAAGGAGATGAGAGTGGTTTATTTTGCTCATTCCTCTTCTGCTGTATGTCTCAAACAACACACTCAGTTGTATCCCATAACAGAGGTGAGTTAAAGGGACAAAGGTCACAACAAATTTTTCCAAGTGAACCAGTGCTAGAATCTGGGGGCCTCATATGCCTTTACTTCGGAATTACTGTGGTCTAACTATTCTGAGAACACTTTCCAGTTGCTGTCTTTATCAGCAAGGGCATTGGGAGAGGTCTTCCTTACAGGGAAAAGCTCAATACACACACAATTCCCTGTTGTTCAGGCATTTATGGAGTAATAAGCTTGAGTGTACTTGAATTGTCCATCCACCCCTTCCCTCCCTCCCAAGCCTGGTGTTGGTTGGAAGCAAGCAGTGGGAAAAAAGGCAGGAACTAGGCACTTACCTCCTGTCATGGTCCCTATCAACAAAACAAAACCACAAAAACATATTTTGCCCCCAGAAGTTGTTCTGCCATTTTTTAATCTTTGCTCTCTTTTTTCTTCTAAGGCCTTTGTGGTAACAGTTTCCTTTGTAATATGAAGTACATTGAAGGCTTACTTGAATATAAAGATATATCCACAGTTTTCTCATTATAAAGGATGTGTTATTACAAATAACAGCATATAAAGAGAAAATAAATATTTTTTAAAAACTATAATTTCACCACTCAGAAGTATCCTTTTCTTTTTCAAAGTACTGGTCATATGATATGGTTATAAGCTGAACAGTTAAATTTTAATAAAGTGACATTTGTTTTCACAGACACATAAAAGAAACAGTAATTACTTGATTATATTTCAAGGAGTTAGGGAGCATTCTTGTCCCAATTTTATAGATAGAAAACCAAGTTCCAGTATAATAGAACAAGTTTTCTTTGGCCAGGGAATGAATGGCAAATCCATGTGACAGTAATCTAGTATTCATTTTTATCCATTCCTTTATATCATTTATATATATATATATATATATATATATATATATATATATATACACACACATATGTATATATACATATATATATGTATATATATATACACACATATATATATACATATATATGTGTATATGTATATATATATACACATATATATATATAGTGTATGCATATATTCATTGTATATTTATGTATTTATGTTTGTATATAGTTCCACATGTATACATCTATATACAGATATGCCCACACATGCTTACACACAATTAAAAAATTCAAAATACAATACTTACACTTGCTTTATACTGTGAATTCTGGTATTCATTTTCTGCACTATGCTATCCTACTTTTAAAAAATGTTGACCACAACTCTATAATTTCATCACTCACTGCTGGACATGGATGTTAGTATAAAAGCACTTTAATTAGAGTCAAGTTCTTATGTTTCCTATTGAGTCCACACTCTAGAGAAGGCACCTGGAGAGGCAGCAGGCATGAAATGAGCAGGGCCAGCTGTGTAGTTCAATCTGCTTAGCCAGGTATCTT
>NW_026005526.1:0-2003 GCF_001458135.2 Marmota marmota marmota | reverse complement strand
ATGGTGCATGGTATTATCTCTACACCTTTATATTTACTGAGAGTCGCCGTGTGGCATAATATATGGTCTATCTTTGAGTAGTATCCATGTGCTGCTGAGAAGAACGTGTATCCACTTGATGATGGTTGATATATTCTATATATGTCGGTTAAGTCTAGGTTATTGATTACATTATTGAGTTTTATAGTTTCTTTGTTCAGCTTTTGTCTAGAGGATCTGTCCAATGGCGAGAGCGGTGTGTTGAAGTCCCCCATAATTATTGTGTTGTGGTCTATTTGACTCTTGAACTTGAGGAGAGTTTGTTTTATGAACGTTGCAGCACCATTGTTTGGAGCATACAAATTGATAATTGTTATGTCTTGATGGTGGATGGTTCCTTTTAACAGTATATAGTGTCCTTCTTTATCCTTTTTGATTAACTTAGGTTTGAAGTTGATTTTATTCAATATGAGTATGGTCACTCCTGCTTGCTTCCGAGGGCCACGTGAGTGGTATGATTTTTCCCAACCTTTCACCTTCAGCCTCTGTTTGTCTTTTCCTATCATATGTGTCTCCTGAAGGCAGCATATTGTTGGATTTGTTTTTTTAATCCAGGTTACTAGCCTATGTCTCTTGATTGGTGAATTTAAGCCATTAACATTTAAGGTTACAATTGAAATATGGTTTGTACTTCCAGTCATGTTTATTTATTTATTTATTGTAGTTTGGCTAGTTTTTCCTCTTTGGTTATTTTTCTCCCCCTTTACTGGGATACCTCCCACTGTTAGTTTTGGGCACTATTTTTCAATTCCTCTTCTTGTAGTATTTTGCTCAAAATGCTTTGCAGTGCTGGTTTTCTGGCTGCGAATTCTTTTAGCTTTTGTTTATTGTGAAAGATCTTAATTTCATTGGAAAATCTGAAGCTTAATTTTGCTGGATACAGTATTCTTGGTTGGAATACATTATTTTTCAGTGTTTGAAATACGTTGTTCCAGGATCTTCTCGCTTTCAAAGTCTGTGATGAAAAATCAGTCGTTAACCTAATTGGTTTACCCCTGAATGTAATCTGCCTCCTTTCTCTCGTAGCTTTTAATATTGTCTCCTTGTTCTGTATGTTAGCTATCTTCATAATTATATGTCTTGGAGTTGGTCTATTATGTTTTTTTAAAATTTTTTAAATTTTTTTATTTTCTATTTTTTTTCTTTTGGTTTTCATTTCTTTTCAATTTCCTTATTCCCCCTTCCTTGAATTCTACCTGCTTACTCTCATTCTCTTTAGTGACTTCTTCCCTTCCCTTTTAATACCTTTCCTCCCAAGCATCAAATAAATTTATAGGAGTAAACAGTATCTCAGCAGTCAAACAGAACCAGAAGTAACATGAGCAGCATGAAAAAGCAAGGAATAAATGGAGTACAAACAATGCAGGACAGCCTAAATATTCAGGAGGACCTAGAGGCATCAGAAAAATGGCCAAATAAAGAACTCAAGGAATACCTTAGACAGATGGAATGGAATCTTAAAGAGGATATGAGACAGCAAATTCAAACAGTGAAAGAATACATTGAAAATAAATTACATAAAGAGATAAAAGAAGCAAATAAGCATCTGTATCAGGAGATAGAGATTATAAAAAAATCAAACAATAATTCTACAAATGCAGGAAACTATAAACCAAATTAAAAACTCAAATGAGATTATCTCTAACAGAGTGGAGCAAGTAGAAGCCAGAACGTCAGATAATGAAGACAAAATATATCATCTTGAAAAGAGTCTAGCCAACTCAGAAAGGCTGGTAAAAAATCACGAGAAAAACATCCAAGAGATATGGGATAACATAAAAAAACCAAACTTAAGAGTCATCGGGATAGAGGAAGGTATAGAGGTTCAAACCAAGGGAATGAGCAACCTGCTGAATGAAATAATTATAGAAAACTTTCCAGAAATAAAAATGGAAATGGATATACAATTTGTAGATGCATAAAGGATACCGAGCATACAAAATCACAGTAGACCAATGCCAAGA
>NW_026005525.1:0-6839 GCF_001458135.2 Marmota marmota marmota | reverse complement strand
ATGAGTAGGAGCATGGCATACAAGTTAGAAACAAAAAAGTAGGTTTCAAAATGGCAATGTGGCTAGATTTCTAAAAAGGTACATACTGAGTGAAGAAGGAAATGTTATGAACACACTGTCTACCCCACATATGGTGATGTTTATTTTGCCAGAACATATTCAAAGCACCATGCCCATAGTAAAATAGGTGTTATTATGTTAAAGTGCTTGCCTACAAGTGATGAACACGGAAAATGATTTCTTGGTTGAGCCATTTGAAATCACCAATATTTGATGTTTTGACTCACAAAACTGCAATTTCATATGTTCAACATAATTAGTACACAAGAAATCTTACTTGGAGTAATAATAATAATGTTCCCTGCAAGAAATAAAATTAAGTTAGTCTGTATACCTGAGTTCAAAGAAACAAAATTAAATGCAGACTTTCTTCTTAACATGCATTTCCTGGACTTGATCTCTCTGCATGATTTCATCCTGCTGCTAAATATTGCAGCACGGTCCAAAGAGCAGAAGAGCTTGCTTGCTATCCTAGAGAGACACCCCTGAGCAAATGCTGGCTGGATAGTAACTGAGCTGTTTCTCCTGTGGATTCAAAATCACCATGTAAAGTATCAGCTCCTGAATAGAAGTAACAGAATAACCTGTAGGGTACGGGGTAGGTGTATTAATTGTCTGGGTCAGGGAGAGAGCTTTGTTCCAGGGTGCTCACAGATATGGGCAGAACTCAAGGAAGAGCTACTAAAGGATGGCGTTTTCATGTTGGGTGGATCTGTCTCCTCACTTCCTGTGAGCTATGGTGAGGGACAGAACTTCATCTCAACATCTGTAGAAGTCCTGTGTTTTGGGAAGCAGTGACCACAGGCAGCAAGGATAGATTGCTGGGATGGAGCAGAGGGTATCCTGATCTTTTTATATGCACTGAATTTTATGAATGCAACTTTGGCCAGTTTCTTCCCACCAGAGGCTTAGTTTCCATCTTTATGAAAAGTGTGGGTTGGATCAATTGCAGTCCAAAGACCACCAGATGCTGAAGCTGCGGTTGGGGCTAGAGGAGGCTCTGCTTGTCAGTTGGTGTAGTAGATTCAAGGAGGACTTGAGAACAGTGATCAGCAGCTGGCCAGCCTCTGCTCTGCTCCCTGGTCCAGCTGCCTTGACACTGGCCCAGGGTCCCATCTGTCTATTACTGGAACAGGCTTCAGCCCCCGGCTTCTGTTTCTTCACCTGTGAAATAGAGTTTTTAAAAAATAGTGTTTGTCTCAGGCACTGGGTCTGGCATTCTGTGAACCAACATAATGATAGTTATTTTATAGTTGAAAGCATTTTTTTGTGAGAGAATGTGTAATGTTTCCAATAGTTACTGGTGAATTGAAAAGTATGTTGTTTAATGATCTATTTTCCATTTGCATTTCATCTATAATAAATTGTCTCTTTATATTCTTTCCACATTTTTCCTCTTTGGTTTATATATTTTCCTATTCTAAAGAATACCATGGCATTAACCTTTGTTTTTCCTGGTACCTGTGTGGTTTTATAAATATTGCTATTAAGAAGCACAGTTTAGTTCCTGCTCTTTGACTGGGCTGGCTTTATGGTGGCTTTGATCTATAGAAAGGGGTGAAACTGGCATTAAAGCACTTTTGATCCTTGGTATCAAGGGATCTTGTCCTTTTGGACCCCTTTGGATTGCGTCTGCCCTAGAGAAAAACACTAGCCTTGCCTCCTTGAGGCTGAGATGCCATATGAGAAAGAGGCCTGGCCAGCACCAGTCTCTGTACTGGACTACCCAGTGACAATAGTCCAGTTGACCCCAGGAGACTAGTCACAAGAGCCAGCAAGCTGAGCACAACACACAGATCTGACTCTAGATACAGCAAATACAACGGCTGTTACAGCCACTCTGTCTTTTGGTGTTTGTCATACAGTTTAGATAACACCACACACACACACTCACTCTCTCTCTCTCTCTCTCTCTCTCTCCCCTTGTGTCTGTACATATGCATTTCTCATTACCACAGATTGGAGGGGAGATCACTGAGGTTTAGAGGGTACATTTTAACCTCCACTTCATGCGTCTCCTTGTTTGAGTTTTTCCAATAAGCAGTAGTAGTTTTTCTTCATAAGAAAGCGGTCTTAGGGGGCAGAGGGTGGAGTGAGGGCTGTCAGCTGGAGCGACCTCTCCAGGCTGCAGTGAGCTGCATGGCTGCATTCTCCTGGGATTCTCATGGTTTATTTTACACAAATTTCCTCTGTCTACCACCTGTGTCCCTGTCACTATGTCCTGTTCTCAGACGGAAGCTCCCGTCCCTGAGCTCTCCATCGACAGCAACTGACGCCTTCGCTATCTTCCCCTTTTGGCTTTCTACACACTTATTTGCTTTTCTTTCAAGTATAGCACTCACTCCACCCATGGCATTTTATATATTTGTTTTCTTTCTTATACATCTCTCATCTTCCCATATTTCTTTGCCCTTCTGCTCTGCCTCCTGAGAGCAGATCCCTCTTCTTTTTCCTCATTGGTTGGACTCTGAGTTGGTACTCCACAAATCCATTCAATGCCTTTCCTGGATGTATTCATCCACTCCGTTATTAATCATCTCAAGATGTCCACTGAGATTCTGTCCTGAGCAGAAGACCGCCCTTAGTCCAAGACTCTTGCCCAGGAGGTAGAGGCTGCTGCCCAACCCACATAACCACTAGAGCTGCATGAGTGCTGCTTGAGCGCCTCCCGCCCCATCACTCTTCCTGAGTGGGGCTCATGTGACTACTTCCTCAGCTGAGTCTCCCTGCTTGGTTCACAGTGGCCTTGGTGGCACCTGATCCCCAGATGCTTGTGCAGACCATGCTGCCACCCACCTGTCCCCCATCTCAGCTGTGGCCCTTTTCCCCTTAATGCACTCCCTCTCTGTTGTGAGGTCTCAGGTATCCAGAGCTTCTTGATGCCCCTCTGCCCTGATCTGAATCTCATGGGAAAGCATCACCTGCCCCCCACCCCACTGGGGCAGCAGTGCCCAGGTATCTCCTTGCTCACCATCTCAGCAAACTTAAGATGTGTATTGTCTCACAACCTCTGTAGGGGGACTTTCAACTTTGGAACAACCACCAAAAATACTTCCTTGTTTTCTTCTCCAGTGACCCTTCCTCTCAAAGCTCAAGGAATCTTCATTTCTCTTTTGACAGACCAATTGTCTTTTGATGGGCCAAGTGTCCCTCTGAACCACCTGTGTCACAGATGTGATGCTCTGGGTCTACCCACATCACTTCGCTTCCTCTAAAGTGTTCCGTTTTCTCAATCATTGTTATGCTATAGGTTTCCAAAATTTGACTTGAAGACTTTTGAAAGTCAAGAACTGATATTTGGTACTCTGTGTTTCTGTGGGAACCTTCTTGTCTTCAACAGTGGACAGCAGGGCCTAAATTGAATATAGGTGGAGGAAGAATTCTAGGCATGACAGACAGTGATTAATTTATAAAAAATATTCCACTTCATGGACAATATATTGTACCTGATAAAAGGGATCATAGTGTCAACACTGTTTCCAACCTAGATATTTCCATTTAACATTTTTTGAGCATTTTTTCTTATAAGCATTTGAGTCTGTGTAGTCTATATAATTCAGCATGCTTTTTAGCAAGCCTCAATGCCTTAACCAGTCTAATATTGATGTACATTTAGGTTCCCTCAGTATTTGCAAATGCAAACACAGCTTCAATGAAGATCATTGCACTTGTATTTTTGCGCTTTTGTAATAGGTCCTTAAGGTACAGGTCAGGACAGAAGGTGAATGCAGACATGTTGCCAGAGTGCCTTAGGCTTTCCTTCCGTGGGCAGAGTCTGTTTCCTCTCTTTAAGAAATTTGGTGGAAGGATTACAGGAGAAGAATTTGGAAAGGAGACTGAGGTCAGCCAGGGAGTTGTGAACTCCAGGTATGGTCACCTACACTGCTGGCAGTTCTGCCCAGGGGCTCGCCCCGCAGACCTCTCAACCCACCTCCATACCTGATGGGTGATGGTCAGCCTTGACCAATTGAGGCACCAGCAGAAATTTGCCAGGGGAAAAAAGAACTTGTGGCGTATTTCCTCCCACTTCTTCGAGCACCACAGGATGGTCTAGAAGCTCCACACCCATCTAGAGCATTAGCTGTGCTTGTGTTCTCAGAGGCTCCAGCATCGCCATGTGCTCCCCTTGGCCCTTCCTGCTCAGCAGGAGTAGCAGCTTGGCCCTGATGCCAGTTTCTGGGATCCTCAACAATGTGTCTTACTTTCCTTAACTTGTACACATTCCCTTCACATCTCAAAATAGTCTCTCATTCAATTCTGTTCCATAAATCAATTTGCACAGAATCCTGCTCATGCTGTGACTGCTCCTGACTTAGCAGGTAAAGGCATGGAGATTCTTGTCTGCCAGCAGCAGGCCGGCATGAGGAATGCCTAAGAGTGTCACCTGTCCTTGACACCAGCTGCCTGACAGCCACTGGCAGAATTGATGGTCCCGGCCCAGCCACGCCATGGGCCGCCTGACCTTGGAGCATCTGAAGGATGTTGGAGCTAGAGGACCATCCAGTGAATTTTCAGGCAGTTCACGAATGAGGTGCTGGTCTTTTAATATAAGGACTTTTTATTCATTTCATACTTTATTACAGTTACTTGAAGGCATTTCCGTGAACACTCAAGGTGCAATATTGTTGAAAAGTTGTTAAGGGAGTTTAATTCATTGAGATTTATTTAAGTCACAACAAGACCTGACATCCCATATCCTCTTGAATTATATTACCTCCAATGCTACGAATTTTTCACTTGGTTGAGCAGCAGTGAACTGACAACCCTTGAGCTCCAGTTGTTAAAGCAAAAATTGTTGGAAAATGGACCCTTCTACTATATTGGCTTAATTTAGCAAACCCGTAGGACTTGGTAGAGGAAAATAAGATTAGGTATTAATAGTTAGACAATTCAGGGATTTGTCATGAGGCACTGTCAGTATTCCAGAAAGATTAGGCAGACCAAAATGGAATATTAAACTTTAAAAAATAAATTAATCTTGTTTTTATAGTGATTCAAACTTTTATACTGATTTCCCTATATGTTACTTAAAATAGGGTCAGTTTAAATTACTAAGAAAGTTAAATCACCACGATGCAGACGTTGGGACTCTGCCTCATTAGGAATTTTTGCTGTTAATTCGTTATATTAATTTCCTATTGTTGCTATAATAAATCGCCAAAAACCTAGTGACTTAAAACAATTAAAAAAACATTGCCAGCGATTAAAAAACTACAAGCCTAGAGGGCAGAAATCCAAAGCAAGGCTCTAGGGAGCTGAGGTCAGGGTGTCCAGAGAGTCACATTCCTTCTAGAAGGTCTAGGGCAAATCTGTTCTTTTTCCAGTTTATAGACATTTCCAGTATTCCTGGCTGTGGGACCCCTTTCTCCACCTTTACATGCAGCAGTGTAGTGTCTTGTGACAGTGTCTTTTCACTCATGTGGACCCCTGTGAGAACATGGAGTTTGCCCAGAGAGTCCAGGAGAACATGCCCATATCAGGATCCTTAACTAAGTCAAACAAAAATGCCCTTCTGCTATGGAAGACAGTGTATTTACAGGTGCTGGTGATAGGAACAGAGAAGCCTGGGTGTCCATTATTCTGTTTATCATGTGTAGCGTGTGTGATATAAAACAGTCAGTATTGCAAACAGTAGAGCCCAATGGAGGAGTGAACGTATTGGCTCATGAGTTGAGAGCCCCAGGGGTGAATAGGAAACGTACCTGTGTATCTGTGTATTAGAAATAGCTCAATGGATCCTTCCACTGTTTTTTTATATTGCATTCAACACACTTCTTTTAAGTTCCCACCCTGTGAGGCCCTTGTAAATTGGACCTGGTCCCTTCCTTAGGTGCTCACAGGCTGCAGGGAAAAGCTGCAGCTCTGTTTCATGACACAGGTGTGGCCATGGAATGCCTTTGTGGGGGCACCACCCGCAGCAGAAGGGACCTAAGTTATGCAGCTGTGTCCCCCTGTGAGTCCTGATGGTCTTGCCCCTTGTGGCTCCTTCCATGTTCCCCAGTGTGCCTGTGAGCTCCACCAAGACAGGCTGTGCCCTCTGCAGGACAGTGCCTGGTGTGGGGTGGGTACAGTGGGCTCCTTGTCAGGGTGCTTATCTCATGGGGCATATCAAATGTCACAGCGGATCCTGGAGGGGCCGGCATAGGTGAAGGAGGCAGGAAGAGACTGGGGACCTGCACCCCTCCTCAGGGAAGTTTGTCAAGCTGAGATCTGGCTCCAGTGCAGCTGCATCTTCCTGTTCACACAGAACCTGAAAACCTTGTACATTGTGTGAAGTCCAGATTTTAACGTTGGCGGCTTATTTGCATTGTTTTAAATTTTAGATAAAGATAGAAAAAGAAGTCATAGGGCACTCCCTCCATGTGTGTAACCTTTCAGTTAAAGGCCTGAGGCGCAGGGGTGGGGTTGGGAGAGTTGCTGTTGACATATGGATCAGGGGACCAGGCAGCGCACAGCCCTGCACCCTGTGGGTGACTGTCTGCCCTCTCCTGGGCTAAAGCTACCCTGGTGTCTGACAGCATCTCTTCTCCTTGGCTCCTGGGATGTGTGTCCTGTCATCTCGTCTTTTCAGGCCCCCTCTTTTTAACCTGTATGTAAATCAATTTATGAAAACCCAGGGCCGAATTCCAAGACCCCCACTAGTGCCTGTTGCTCCCTTCGGCCCAAATCATGTGCCATACACAAATCAGTCGACTGGCAAATTTGCTGAATTCCATCCGGGACAAGAAAAGGTGGATGGTGGAGATAGCCGCCCCCCACCCCAACTGGTTGATTTAAAA
>NW_026005524.1:0-2003 GCF_001458135.2 Marmota marmota marmota | reverse complement strand
GAAATTGAAACAAACAAAAAAAAAACATTGAAAAAATTGATAAAACTAAAAGTTGGTTCTTTGAAAAAATAAATAAGATCGACAGACCCTTAGCCATGCTAATGAAGAGAAGAAGAGAGAGAACTCAAATTACTAACATACGGGATGAAAAAGGCAATATCACAACAGACACTACGGAAATACAGAAGATAATTAGAAAGTATTTTGAAACCCTATATTCTAATAAAATAGAAGACAGTGAATATATCGATAAATTTCTTAAGTCATATGATCTGCCCAGATTGAGTCAGGAAGACACACACAATTTAAACAGACCAATAACAAAGGAAGAAATAGAAGAAGCCATCAAAAGACTACCAACCAAGAAAAGCCCTGGACCGGATGGGTATACAGCAGAGTTTTACAAAACCTTCAAAGAAGAATTAATACCAATACTTTTCAAGCTATTTCAAGAGATAGAAAAAGAAGGAGCTCTTCGAAATTCATTCTATG
The DNA here is from genome assembly GCF_001458135.2 of Marmota marmota marmota. Lineage (NCBI taxonomy): Eukaryota > Metazoa > Chordata > Mammalia > Rodentia > Sciuridae > Marmota > Marmota marmota. The sequence continues at coordinate 1,511 of NW_026005524.1, read as the reverse complement.
AGGCCAACATCACCCTGATCCCGAAACCAGACAAAGACACTTCAAAGAAAGAAAACTACAGACCTATATCTCTAATGAACATAGATGCAAAAATTCTCAATAAAATCCTGGCGAATCGAATACAAAAGCATATCAAAAAAATTGTGCACCACGATCAAGTAGGATTCATCCCTGGGATGCAAGGTTGGTTCAATATATGGAAATCAATAAATGTTATTCACCACATCAATAGACTTAAAGATAAAAACCATATGATTGTCTCAATAGATGCAGAAAAAGCATTCGACAAAGTACAGCATCCCTTTATGTTCAAAACACTAGAAAAACTAGGGATAACAGGAACTTACCTCAACATTGTAAAAGCTATATATGCTAAGCCTCAGGCTAACATCATTCTAAATGGAGAAAAGCTGAAGGCATTCCCTCTAAAGTCTGGAACAAGACAGGGATGCCCTCTCTCACCACTTCTATTTAATTTAGTCCTTGAAATACTAGCCAGAGTAATTAGACAGACAAAAGAAATTAAAGGCATAAAAATAGGAAAAGAAGAACTTAAAATATCACTATTTGTGGAAGACATGATCCTATACCTAGAAGACCCAAAAGGGTCTACAAAGAAATTACTAGAACTAATAAATGAATTCAGCAAAGGGGCAGGATATAAAATCAACACGCATAAATCAAAGGCATTCCTGTATATCAGCAACAAAACTTCTGAAATGGAAATGAGGAAAACCACCCCATTCACAATATCCTCAAAAAAAATAAAATACTTGGGAATCAACCTAACAAAAGAGGTGAAAGATTTATACAATGAAAACTACAGAACCCTAAAGAGAGAGATAGAAGAAGATCTTAGAAAATGGAAAAATGTACCCTGTTCATGGATAGGTAGAACCAACATCATCAAAATGGCGATATTACCCAAAGTTCTCTACAGGTTTAATGCAATGCCATTCAAAATCCCAATGGCATTTCTTGTAGAAATAGATAAAGCTATCATGAAATTCATATGGAAAAACAAAAGACCCAGGATAGCAAAAGCAATTCTAAGCAGGAAGTGTCAATCTGGAGGTATAGCTATACCAGATTTCAAACTGTACTACAGAGCAATAGTAACAAAAACAGCATGGTACTGGTACCAAAACAGGCGGGTGGACCAATGGTACAGAATAGAGGACACAGAGACTAATCCACAAAGTTACAACTATCTTATATTTGATAAAGGGGCTAAAAGCATGCAATGGAGGAAGGATAGCATCTTCAACAAATGGTGCTGGGAAAACTGGAAATCCATATGCAACAAAATGAAGCTGAACCCCTTTCTCTTGCCATGCACAAAAGTTAATTCAAAATGGATCAAAGAGCTTGATATCAAACCAGAGACTCTGCGCCTGATAGAATAAAAAGTTGTCTCCGATCTACATATTGTGGGGTCGGGCTCCAAATTCCTTAATAGGACGCCCATAGCCCAAGAGTTAAATACAAGAGTAAACAAATGGGACTTACTT
>NW_026005523.1:0-2003 GCF_001458135.2 Marmota marmota marmota | reverse complement strand
GCCCAGGACACTGTTGTCACGGGCACTGGTTTGGGTGGGACTCTGCCACAGAAGACCCAGGGCCAGGCCCTCCCCAGGTCCCCAGCAGGCGGGCGCGTGTCCGAGGCCCACTGCCCGCACTGGCCAGCCCGGCGGCCACGTACCACCAGCAGGTCGTTGAAGAGGAAGATCTCCCTCTGGTGCAGGCCCAGCTTCTGGGGCTTGCTGGGGTCGGGGACCTCGAAGAGCCTGCAGTAGCACACCAGCCGCCGGTGGGGCAGGGACAGCACCTGGGGACAGGCCACGGTCACTCCTCCAGCCTACCGGGTGCTGGACCCAGCCTTCGGGCCTGGCCCCCAAGGCGCCGCCTCTCGCATCCCCCAGTGAGCAGAGGGGCCCCGGCTGGTGGCAGCTGTCCCCAGGCACTCTATCCTGGGGACCTGCTCTGTCCCCTGGTCTCGGGCTCCCCCAAGGATGTGTCCCCACTGCTGCTGAGACCTCCTTTGGATTCTCTGGGCGGGGGGTCAGCCACAGCTCGTTCCCCTGGTCCCTGTGAGGGGAAAGGCCTTCCCGAGAGCCCCCAGGGAGGGGGCAGAGGCTGCACTAGGGGACCCCGTTGGGCCCGACCCATGACCCTCCCGAGTGGCTGTGGCCTGGCGAGCAGAGGTGACAGGCTGGGCAGTCGAGCCAAAGCTTCCGGGTCCCTCTGGAAACATCTCAAGCAGCCGACTTGGGCTCCGGGAGCTGGCCCTGGCGGGGACGGCAGGGCCAGGGGAGGCTGCCCAGGGTGGCGGGGCGAAGGCGGAGGCCGGGTACTCACACAGCCCAGCCCGTGGTGCAGGGATCCAATCTGCGGGGACAGCAAACGGCAGGAAGAGCCCTCAGTGCTCCGGAGGCCACCCGGCCCGGGGAGCGCAGGGGCCACCGGGCAAGGAGCCTGAGTCCCCCCACCCCCCACCCCAAGGCATCAGCATGCCCTGGTGCCACCAAGGGGAGCCCTCTGTCACTTGACAGATCCCCCATGTCCCACCAGGGTGGGGCAGAGCTGAGCCCCAACTCAGCCTGACCGCTGCTGGTGGCCTCCCTTGTCAGCTACAGCACACAGCAGATGGCTGAGAGGCCCAAGTGCCAGGGCTGCTAGAACATTCCCAGCCTCAGCCAGGCACAGTGTCCACGCCTGTCATCCCAGGGGCTGGGAGGCTGAGGCAGGAGGATGGCAAGGTGGAGGCCAGCCTCAGCCACTTAGCGAGGCCCTGTCTCTAAATAAAATATCAAAAGGGGCTGGGGACGGGGCTCAGGGGTCGAGGGCCGCCGCATACAATCCCTGGTACTACAGAAAAAAAGTGCCCGGCTGGAACCACCCACGGGGCCCTGCAGCAGAGCGGAGTGGGCTGGGGACAGGTCACCTGGCGGCACCACTCACCGGCTTCTTCCCCACGATGAGCTTCTCCACCTTCTGCACCTGGGACACGTGGTCCTCGTTGGTCTTGAGCTCCCGCTTCCGGATGCGCTCGTAGATGCCGATCAGCATCTCCCGGGGGATGTCCTCGCCGTCGTCCACTCCTGGTCGGGACGCGGCCCAGGTCAGAGCGGCGGGGGCTGGGGTGGCCGCAGCTGCCCTGGCCCCGCCCACCCGCCCGGAGCTGCCAGTCTCCACACGGGTCAGCAGGGTGCCCTCCTGGGTCCCTGGCAGAGCAGGGTCCCCAGGACGTAGCCCAGGAGCAGGCCCAGCGCAGCCTGGCTGGTGAGGACACCCCCAAGGGGACGGGCCACCAACTGCCTTCACCGGGCCTCAGAGGGGCTGCCTTGCTCCACCCCGAGCAAGAGGCTTGAAGGTCCCCGGTCACAAAAGGGGACACTGAGCGGGGCTGCACAGCCTGGCTGACTGTCCCTGTCCTTTGGCGAGAGCTGAGGGCTGGGACCTGCGCGGTGTCCCCACGCCACCAAGAAGAGCCCCTGGGAGAAGAAGCCAGCCCCTCGGTGGCCTCCCCAGCCCTCAGCCTGCACAAGCCCAGAGGCCAGGG
>NW_026005522.1:0-2003 GCF_001458135.2 Marmota marmota marmota | reverse complement strand
AACCATAAGTTACTTTCATTTCATGAAACACAGACATCTTCAAACAACCAGACTCATTGAAATTCAGTTTTTATTACATACTTTTTATGCATTGTAGATAATGGCTAGATCTCTAGACCTTTCTTATTTCTAAATATCTTATATTTCAGGACATATAGAGAGTAGTAGAGAGTCAAAACTATAAACATATTTGACCTGAGTCATTTAATGAAGTCATTTTCATCATATCAAAGTTGTGAGTCTTGTTTTTCTGCTCTTATTTCTAGTTCATTAGAATACCTGTTTTGTTGTTTTTGAACATCAGATGTATTTTCTTGGTGTTCTATGACAATGTCTCCTTGATAGAGTCATTAACTATCTCTGCAAAATGATGAAAATATAACCTGAAACTGGACAGGCTGAAACCATTAACATTTTATCCAATTTCAGTCCTGGATTTCATTTTGAAATAGATTTATTGGAGGTATATATAGGAAAATGCCTCTTCGTCCTCTCCTATTTCCTGGCTGTATCCTGGGGTAGTCACCTACCACCATTCAGCCTCCATTTGTTTATCGTCAAAACCTGTTCTGAAGTTACCTCATGACTACAGAACAGACATAAATCTCTCTCTCTCTCTCTCTTTTTTTTATCAGTGTTACAAAACAAACCAAAAAAAAAACAATAGTAGTGAAGTGGGAAGAAATAATTATAATTTTTCACATTAGTATTGGAATCCTAATGTGAATCCTAATGTCACATTAACAAAAATATAAAATAAATATACATAGAATGGTAAATGAATGCAATTTATAAAAGCAATTATGAAGTAGCAATGTTAATAAAATATGGCAGAAAATGATTTTGCAATCGCTTTTTTGTAGTACTATAGTATCTATGTAATGTGGTCCCCTCTGGAGATGACTATAACTTTTCTTTTATTAACTGCATTTTTTTCTCTAAAATTTTCTGAGCAGACCAAATGTGCTTAAATTTTAATCCTCAGTCATATAAAATAGATACGCAGTAATAATACTGCAAATTGGAGTAACTAAGTCATGTTTTTCTTAACGACCTTATACAGTCATGGACAGGACAAGATGGTTTGGTATAACAAAGACTGCATATATGATACCTTTTGTTTCAGAAAATACCATTGCAGCTAAAACACTGCAAAAACTTGTCCAAGGAATTGTATTAATTTTGTTGGAAATCTACTACAATTGGTGATGAAATGAAACACGCAAAGAGAAAATCAGAAGTACTGTTCACACCTACCATATCCTTAGAATGCATTGCTCTATTTGTAGCTTTCATAAATCCATCTCCCTGCTTCTCATCATCTAAGTGCATGTTAGAGGCATCCTGTCCTATACCAAGAGTTTGTTCCTCACAGCTGCCTTTCCTGAATGAAGGGAAGGAAGCTGAGAAGGAAAGAGTTGTGATAGACATAACTCATGACACATTTTTGATTTATTGTGCATTCCAACATCCACTTTCACATTAAAATACTTCTCCTTGTTTTTGTTATCCTACCAATGTTGAAATTCACTTCTTCAAAATATCTTATACCTGGGGGCTGGGGCTGTGGTTCAGTGGTAAAGTGCTTGTCTAGCATGTGTTAGGCACTGGGTTTGATCCTCAGCACCATAAATAAATAAATAAAATTCCATTGACAACTAAAAAAAAAAATCTTAGACATTCCAGGCCAGTGATGCATGCCTGTAATCCCAGGGGCTCAGGAGGCTGAGGCAGGAGGATCCAAACTTCAAAGTCAGCCTCAGCAACTTATCAAAGCCATAAGCAACTTAGTGAGAGCCTATCACTCAGTAGTTAAACACTCCTCAGTTCAATCCCCAGTACCAAATATATGTATTAAACCTTAGAAGGGAACATCAAGCTGTCCCTTTAGTTTTTAGGTATTTTTAACCCAATACTTTGTAAAATATCTGAATCTGCAGTCAAAGAGTCCTAAAGTGGTAAATTAGCCCCATGAAAACCTCAGATATACTGATTATCAGAAC
>NW_026005521.1:0-2003 GCF_001458135.2 Marmota marmota marmota | reverse complement strand
TGTTTGATTTAGCTTTCCAAATGCATGTATTCATATAGGGAAAAAAGAAGTTAAAACTCAAAGTGTTCCTGCAAACGAATGCTTCAACCCTAAAAAACTAAATTTGGGCAGCCAAGTGAAACCAGTATACTCATCTTTGCTGCCAAGTATCATCAAGATTGGGTGAAAAAATTTGCTGAGATTCCAAAAAACTCAGAGTTCTGTGGAAGCTCTGCAAACACTTTCAAATGAAAGTGTATTTTCATTGTCTCTGTTTAGAGCTAGTTCAACAGGGAAAAAAGCATAGAGACCACACTGAGAACTAATCGAGTGTGTCAAGTTTCAAGCAGCTAGCCAAATCCATGTTTCATTTAGAGTTCCAAATGCATGTATCCCTATAGGGGAAAACGAAGTGAAACCTAAAAATTCAAAGTGTTCCTGCAAAGGAACAGTTGAACCTAGAAGAATGGAATTTGGGAAGCCAAGTGCAACTGGTATAGCGATATTTCCTGTCAAGTATCCACAAGAATGGCTGAAAAAATTTTTCTGATATTCTAGTAAACTTAGAGTTCCGTTGGAGGTCTGCAAATGCTTTCAAATGAAAATGTATTTCCTTGCCTTTGCTTACAGCTATTTAAAAGGGAAAAAACATAGACAGCACACTGAGAACACATTCACTGAGTCAAGTTTCAAGCAGCTAGCACAAACCATGTTTGATTTACAGTTCCAAATTCATGTATCCCTATAGGGGAAAAGGAATTCAAACCTAAAAATAAAGTGTTCCTGAAAATGAATGCTTCAATCTGAAAAACGAAATTTGGGCATCCAAGAGCAACTGGTATACACATATTTCCGGCTAAGTCTCAACAAGTTCGGGTGAATAAATATTTGCTGAGATTCCAGTAAACTCAGAGTTCTGTGGAACTTTGCAAATGCTATCAAATGAAAGTGTATGTTCCTTGCCTCTGCTTAGAGCTACTACCACAGGGAACAACGCATAGAGAGCACACCAAGAACTAATTGAGTGAGTCAAGTTTGAAGAAGCTAGCACAAACTGTGCTTTATATACAGTTCCAAATGCTTGTATCCCTATGAGGGAAAAGGAAGTGAAACTTAAAATTCAAAGTGCTTCTGCAAACGATTGCTTCAACCCTGAAAAACTAAATTTGGGCAGCCAAGTGAAACCAGTATACTCATCTTTGTTGCCAAGTATCATCAAGATCGGGTGAAAAAAATTTGCTGAGATTCCATTAAACTCAGAGTTCTGTGGAAGCTCTGCAAACACTTTAAAATGAAATTATATTTTCCGTGCCTGTGCTTAGGGCTACTTCAACAGGAAACAAAGCATAGAGAGTGCACTGAGAACTAACTGAGTGACTCAAGTTTCATGCAGCTAGTACAAACCGCTTTTGAGTTAGAGTTACAAAACCATGTATCCCTATAGGGGAAAATGAAGTGAAACCTACAACTTCAAAGTGTTTCTGCAAACGAATTATTCAACCAGAAGATCTAAATTTGGGCAGCCAAATGCAACCGGTCTACTTATCTCTCCTGTCGAGTAACAACAAGTTAGGGTGAAAAAATATTTGCTGAGATTCCAGGAAACTCAAAGTTCTGTGGAATCACTGCAAATGCTTTCAAATGAAAGTTTCTTTCCCTTGCCTCTGCTTAGGGTTACTTCAACAGAAAACAAAGCATAGAGATCACACGGAGAACTAGTTGAATGAGTTTCAGTTTCAAGCAGCTATAATAACCCGTGTTTGATGTATAATTCCAAATGCATGTATCCCGATAAGGAAAAGTGAAGTGAAACCTAAAAATTCAAAAGTGTTCCTGCAAACAAACTTATCAACCTAGAAGAACGAAATTTGGGTAGCTAAGTGCAACTGGTAAACTCATCTTTCCTGACAAGTATCATCAAGATCAGGTGAGTAAATATTTGCAGAGATTCCATTTAACTTGGAGCTCTGTTGAAGCTCTGTAAATGCTTTCTAAGGAAAGCATATGTTCCTTGCCTCCACTTA
>NW_026005520.1:0-2003 GCF_001458135.2 Marmota marmota marmota | reverse complement strand
TTGTCTACCCACCTGCTAAATTAGCTACCTGGCTGCATCTCTGGGAAGCCATGGATGAGTAAATCTGCCCTATTTGCCTGGTGAGGGAAGGCACATTCAAAGACTCACTCAGCAGTTTGCTTTTCATTATTCACTGAGACTTTTGGGACTTACCTTTTGAGCATTAACCCAAGTCAGTGCACGTGGCCCTCTTCACCCCACATCCAGCCCAAGGGCAGACTGACACCAAGATCTTGGATGTGTTTTCTGCTGAAAACATCTTTCCATCATTTTCATCTTTAAACACTGACCCAACCCAATGGGACACTCACATAAAGTTGGGACAATTTATGCATCAGAATGAGTAATGGACTGTAATGGATTGAAGCTCATTGAATATCTAAAAATTCCTGTGTTCCTAATGATACTCAGGAAGCAAAGCAGCAAACAAACCCCCATTTGTTATCACTAGAATAAGCACTGCACCCTCTCCTTACTCTGGAACTTGATAAATGAAAGGATTATGTTCTGATTCAGTCAGAACTCATAGGGTGACCATGAAGCCCTGTCGATGTGTCCAGACCTATGTGTCCTGTCCCATACCCAGAGGAAAGGAATGAAGATGCAGAGATAACAAGAAGGAGCTGAGCAAACAGGCCTTGGTATTTCAGCATACCTCATTACCATCAGTCCTCCCCTGCTGTCCAATGGCAATGACTGAGCACTCATCACACCTAAGCATAAAGATACACAGATGCTCCTCAGTACTTGGAGTCTGCATTTATAAAGCCTCTCACATTATGTAAGGCTTTGGCTAAATAAACGTGTTATGCATTCTCTTGTCTTTTGTTATAGGATGTCAGCCATGAACTTATACTATTACAGACTGATGAAATTAGAATCACCAGGGTCCCTCAAGAACTAAGATTCGAGCAAAGCTCATCTATGGACAACATGGGAATCAGGTTGATATGATATCAACATACTACCCTACTACCCCCATCATCCTCCCCAAGTTGCTCACAAGCCACTGTTTGTGCACACTGGGGCATCAGGCCATCACATCCAAAACCATAATCAGTCTTAGCATATAAAAGCAAGACAGCCAGATGTCATATACTTATTTTTTAAAATTTTTATTTGTTTTTATGATTTATACATGACAGTAGAATGCACTTTGATACATCATATATAATGGAGTATAATTTCTCATTCTTTTGGTTGTATATGAAGTAGAATCACACTGGTCATATAGTTATATATGTACACAGGGTAATAATGTCTGATTCATTCTACTATCCTTCCTACCTCCAAACCCCTACCTCCTCCCCTCCCTTCATTCCCCTCTACCTAATCTAAAATAACTATTCTTTCCCACCCTTCTCCCCATGAACTGGCATTCACATATCAGAGAAAACATTCGGCTTTTGGTTTGGGGGATTGGCTTATTTTACTTAGCACAATATTCTCCAGCTCCATCCATTTATTGGCAAATGCCATAATTTTATTCTTCTTTAAGGCTGAGTAATAGTCGATCATATATACCAGATTTTTTTAATCCATTCATCTGTTGAAGGGGATCTAGGTTGGTTACATAGCTTAGCTATTGTGATTTGAGCTGCTATAAACATTGATGTGGCTGCATCACTGTAATATACTGATTTTAAGTCCTTTGGTTATAAACTGAGAAGTGGGATAGCTGGGTCAAATGGTGGTTCCATTCTATATACTTCTTGATGAGGTGCAGTACCAAGTACCCAGGACCACCTACAAAACATTCTTGCCAAAAATATCACCCCAATTTAGTCAAGCCTTTGCATATACTTCCAGGTTAAAAAAAATACAGGGTGAACAAGATGAATGATATCCTTGGTGGGGGGGATCCCCAGATAATTCAAGAATTGTGATACATTCTAGAGGATAAATGGCCTTGTTCTAGGAAGAAGTCAGCTTCCAAAAATGATAGAATTCCATAATTATAATTCTTGTGGATTACCTCTGCCAGGATACACCTCAGAAACCTC
>NW_026005519.1:0-2003 GCF_001458135.2 Marmota marmota marmota | reverse complement strand
TTTTTCCATTCTGCGTTTCTCTCCGTTGGCCCTTGGGAATAGAATCCCAAGTAAAACAAGAAACCAATAGTATTGATAATTGAGAAATAAAGCTTACATGCTTCACTACCTTTTGAAATGAGATCCAGCCATTTAAAAAGTAGTGAGGCGGCTGAGCGTGGTGGCGCTTACCTGTAATCCCAGCCACTCAGGGAGGCCAAGACAGGAGGATTGGGAGTTCAGAGCCAGCCTCAGCAAAATCAACGTGCTAAGCAACTCAGTGAGACCCTGTCTCTAAATAAATCCAAAATAGGGCTGGGGGTGTGGTTCAGTGGTCTAGTGCCCCTGAGTTCAATCCCTGGTTACCCCCGCCCCCCCAAAAAAAGTGAGGGGGATTAGTGTCTGTGATTGTCATGTGACTCAAAAACATTTGTGGTTTCCTTTGGGGCCCAAGACACTGGTTCTGCTAATTCTGCTTAGCAGAAGGAAACACTTTCAGCTACAGGTTAGTGAAAATAAAGTTTATTTTCCTCATCTAGATTCACAGACACTCCTGAATTTTGACCAGGGGCCCCCAAATTCAGGAAAGAGTTTTCAGCTGGGTGGATTTTTGAAAATTGTTGGGGACAACTTTAGTGGTCCGGATGAGGGGGGGACAGGGTTCCTCACTTTGAGGGTGGGGCCCAGAAGACCAAAAGGCCAGGCTCTGCTCTTTCTGGGAGGCCATCATGCACAAGGTGTTCCGTGAGCTTTCACCAGAAAGGAGACCCACTGTGATGATCAAGTCCAGAACACATTTAAGCCGTAGTAATGGTAGATTGGCTTTGTGAGAGAGGAAGAAAAAGATCTGTGAGGTTAGTCGCACCCAGCACTTCTTATAAAGGACTTTATGAAAGGTCTGGGCACCCACCCAGGCATCTTGCTTGTGCACTCTTGCATCTCCATGGATAGATGTTCCCTCTGAAGCTGCCACTAGGCCCTCTGTGTTTTGTCTGGTTTCAGTCTTAGCTAAGAGACACTTCTCTAGGGCTTCTGTTTCAGGGACTTGGTCAACTCTCCCTCATTCTGGCTGTACTTTCACCACTGTGCTTCTATCCAAATATCTAGGGTAGTTCTCCTTCAAGTGTTTTCCGTGGGAAACTGAAAGCTGAATCCACCTGTAGGTGCCTCTAAGACTCTCAGATCCCAAGTTGTGGACATCTTACCTATCCCAGCTGAGGACCCCAGGAACTTGGGCAGAACCTTTAGCCTGCTGTTAGCAGGATGGGGAGGCTCCTCATCAAAATAGAATTAATTGCCTCATAGCTAAAACAGTAAAAACAAGTCGGTTAATAAGACAGTCAACTGCTGGGCCAGGCGGTATATCCCTGTAATCCCAGTGATTTGGGATGCTGAGGTAGGAGGACTGTGTGTTCAAAGCCAGCCTCAGCAACTTAATGAGGCCTTAGCAAGACCCTTCTCAAAATAAAATATAAAAGCCTGGGGATGTGGCTCAGTTTTTGAGTACTCCTGGGTTCAATCCCCATTATCAAAAAAAAAAAAAAAGTCAACAATTCTGAAATCAGTAATGTTAGTACCAGCAACATTAATTACTTCTACTTGAACACTGGGCAAAGCTTCCTGCTGGCCAGGACTTCCACAGACTTCTGTAGTATATGCAGAGAGAACACAGCAGAAATCTAGACTCTCATTGAGGGGATCTCATTGTGCTTTGAAGACAGTTTCTTTGACCAAAGCTGAAGCTGACTAATATAGGATTTTGGGAATAATTTATATATATTTTGGTTCGTGTGTGTGTGTGTGTGTGTGTTTGTGTGGAGAGGGTTGAAACTGGGAATTGAACCCAGGACATTGGGCATCCTAGGCAAGTTCTGTACCACTGAGTCATGCCCCCAGACCTTTTTATTTTTAAATTTTGAGACAGAGTCTCACTAAAACAAAAGCTAACAAAAACATGGTCATGGCAACATCATGCTTGAGAAATATGTTTTATGGCACAAACCTGTCTCCTGTATAACAAAGGG
>NW_026005518.1:0-2003 GCF_001458135.2 Marmota marmota marmota | reverse complement strand
TAGCTCTAAATCTTATCCTAACCCCAAACCTAACACTAACACAGGATTTATCCATAACCCTAACCCTTAATCTAGCCATAACTATAACCCTAGCTCTTACATTACCCATAGCCCTAATGCTAGCCATAAACCTCACCTAAAACATAGCCCTAAACCTAGCCATTAGCATACCCTAACATTAACCTAACCAAACCCTACCCTAACGATTGACGTAGCCCTTATCCTAGCTCAACTTTAACCCTTACCCTAAGCATAACCCTAGCCCTAACCCTAACCTTAACCCAATCTCTAACACTTGCACTAACCCTATCCATTACCCTAAACATAAGCCTAATTCAAATGTTAACACTAGGCCTAACCCTAACCCTATCCCTTTTATTAACCCTATACATTACTCTAAACCTAAACTGAACCCTAAACCTAACCCTATCCATTACTCTAACCCGAATCCTAACCCTAATGCTAATTCAAGCCCTAAATATAACCTTAACCCAATCCAACCCTAACCCAGACTCTGACCCTAATAATACACCTAGCTCTAAACCTGACCCCTACCCTAAACCTTACCCTTACATTAGACCTAGCCATAAACCAAACCTTAAAACTATCCCTAATTGTAACCCTAGACCTGATATTAGCCCTAGCCCTAATCTTAGCCCTAACTCTAACACAAACACTAGCCCTCATCCTAGCCCTAAACCTAGCCTTAATCCTAACCAGAACCCTCATCCTAGCCCTATCCCTAATTTTAACCCTTTCCCTAGCCCTGAACCAAGCTATAAAACCCCATTCTTGCTGGTAAAACTAACCCAAAATTAGCCCTAAACATAGGCCTAACTGGAACACTAATCCTAGGGCTAATCCTAGCCCTAATTAAGCCCTAACCTTAACCCTACTTCTAACCTAGCCCTAAGACTAACTTTAACTCTCACTCCTAGCACTATTCCTATTTCTAACCCTATCCATTACTCTAACCCTCACACTAGCACTAAGCTTATCCCTAACCCTAGCCATAGCCCTAACATAGATCTAACTGTAATGCTAAATCTAACCCTAACCTTAAGCCTAAATCTCACCCTACCACTAGTCCTAACACTCTTGCTAATCCTAAACTAGCCATAACCCAAGCCCTAGCCCTAAAACAAAACCATGCCTTGCTCTAACCCTAAAAATACCATATACCAAACCCTACCACTATAACTAGCAATAACCCTAGCTCTAATTCGAGTCATAGACCTAAAATTCACCCTGATGCAACTCTTATCCAAACACTAAACCTAGCTCTATATATCACCTTAAATCTAAAGTTAATACTAACACAAGACCGAGCCCAAATCCTAACCCTAATACTCACCCTAATCATAACCCTAGTTCTTACATTGGAAATAGCCCTAACCCTAACACAAAATAGCCCTAAACCTAGCCCTAACTAGATTTAACCCTAACTCTAGCCCTAAACCAAACCCTATACATAGTCCTAACCCTAGCTCTAACAGAATCCCTTACACTAAGCCAAAACCTATCCATAAAGTTAAACCTAGTCCTAATCCTAATATTTAGCCTAAACCAAACACTAACCCTATTACTAGTCCTAACCCTAGCCCTTGTTCTAGCTCTAACCCTAAATCAAAACCTAACTCTAAACTACACCCTTATTCTGACCCTAACACTAATTATAGGTCTAAACCTGAACCTAACCCTAAACTGAAACCTGAAACAAGCCCTACCATTAACCTTATACCTAAACCTAACCCTAACACTAGTCCTAGACCTAAACCTAATCCTAAATCTAGCAATAACTCTAGCCATAGACCTAAAACTAAACTTAGTACTAGCCCTAACAATAACCAGTAACCTAAAACAAACACTAACCCTACCCCTAAACCTAAACCTAGTCCTAATTCTGGCTTTCCCCCTAACCCTAAAACTTACCTGAACACTGGCCCTGACACTAACACTAAACCTAGCTCTAAACCTGAATCTAAACCAAAATCTAAATTTAA
>NW_026005517.1:0-2004 GCF_001458135.2 Marmota marmota marmota | reverse complement strand
ATGATTTTTCATCACAGACATGGAAAGCGAGAAGATCCTGGAACAACGTATTTCAAACGCTGAAAAATAATGGATTCCAACCAAGAATACTGTATCCAGCAAAATTAAGCTTCAGATTTGACAATGAAATTAAAATATTTCATGATAAACAAGAGTTAAAAGAATTCGCAGCCAAAAAACCAGCACTGCAAGGCATTTTGAGCAAAACACTACAAGAAGAGGAATGAAAAACAGCACCCAAAACTAACAGTGGGAGGTAACTCAGTAAAGGGAAGAAAAAAAATAACCAAAAAGGAAAAACGAGCCAAATAAAAATAAATAAATAAATAAATAAGCATGACTGGAAGTACAAACCATATATCAATAGTAAACTTAAACGTTAATGGCTTAAGTTCACCAATCAAGAGACATAGGCTAGTAACCTGGATTAAAAAAACAAATCCAACAATATGCTGCCTTCAGGAGACTCATATGATAGGAAAAGACATATACAGGCTGAAGGTGAAAGGTTGGGAAAAATCATACTACTCACATGGTCCTCAGAAGCAAGCAGAAGTGGCCATACTCATATCGAATAAAATCAACTTCAAACCTAAGTTAATCAAAAGAGATAAAGAAGGACACTATATACTGTTAAAAGGAACCATCCACCAACAGGACATAACAATTATCAATTTGTATGCACCAAACAATGGTGCTGCAATGTTCATAAAACAAACTCTCCTCAAGTTCAAGAGTCAAATAGACCACAACACAATAATTATGGGTGACTTCAACACACCGCTCTCTCCATTGGACAGATCCTCCAGACAAAAGCTGAATAAAGAAACTATAGAACTCAATAACACGATCAATAACCTAGACTTAACCGACATGTATAGAATATATCAACCATCATCAAGTGGATACACGTTCTTGTCAGCAGCACATGAATCCTTCTCAAAGATAGACCATATATTATGCCATAGGGCAACTCTTAGGAAATATAAAGGTGTGGAGATAATACCATGCATCTTATCTGATCATAATGGAATGAAACAGGAAATCAATGATAAAAGAAAGAAGGAAAAATCCTGCATCACCTGGAAAATGAACAATATGTTACTAAATGATCAATGGGTTACAGAGACATAAAGGAGGAAATCAAAAAATTCTTAGAGATAAATGAAAATACAGACACAAAATATCGGAATCTAGGGGACACAATGAAAGCAGTTTTAAGAGGGAAATTCATTGCCTGGAGTTCATTCCTCAAAAAAAGAAAAAACCAACAAATAAATGAACTCACACTTCATCTCAAAACCCTAGAAGAGGAAGAGCAAAACAACAGCAAAGGTAGTAGAAGGCAAGAAATAATTAAAATCAGAGCGGAAATCAATGAAATCGAAACAAAACAAAAAAATACATTGAAAAAATTGATAAAACTAAAAGTTGGTTCTTTGAAAAAATAAATAAGATCGACAGACCCTTAGCCATGCTAACGAAGAGAAGAAGAGAGAGAACTCAAATTACTAACATACGGGATGCAAAAGGCAATATCACAACGGACACTACAGAAATACAGAAGATAATTAGGAATTATTTTGAAACCCTATACACTAATAAAATAGAAGATAGTGAAGATATCGATAAATTTCTTAAGTCATATGATTTGCCCAGATTGAGTCAGGAAGATACACACAATTTAAACAGACCAATAACAAAGGAGGAAATAGAAGAAGCCATCAAAAGACTACCACCCAAGAAAAGCCCTGGACCGGATGGATATACAGCGGAGTTTTACAAAACCTTCAAAGAAGAATTAATACCAATACTTTTCAAGTTATTTCAAGAAATAGAAAAAGAAGGAGCTCTTCCAAATTCATTCTATGAGGCCAACATCACCCTGATCCCGAAACCAGACAAAGACACTACATAGAAAGAAAACTAAAGACCAATATCTCTAATGAACTTATATGCAAAAATCCTCAATAAAATCCTGGCGAATTGAATACAAAAGCATAT
>NW_026005516.1:0-2004 GCF_001458135.2 Marmota marmota marmota | reverse complement strand
TATAAGAAAAATATGATCATCTCGATAGATGCAGAAAATCATCCAACAAAGTACAGCATCCATTTATGTTCAAAACTCTAGAAAAACTAGGGATAACAGGAACACACCTCAACATTGTAAAAGCAATCTATGCTAAGCCTCAGGCTAGCATCATTCTAAATGGAGAAAAACTGAAAGCATTCCCTCTAAAATCTGGAACAAGACAGGGATGCCCTCTCTCACCACTTCTGTTCAACATAGTTCTCGAAACACTGGCCGGAGCAATTAGACAGACAAAAGAAATTAAAGGCATAAAAATAGGAAAAGAAGAACTTAAATTATCACTATTTGCAGTGACATGATTCTATGCCTAGCAGACCCAAAAGGGTCTAAAAAGAAATTACTAGAGCTAATAAATGAATTCAGCAAAGTGGCAGGATATAAAATCAACATGCATAAATCAAAGGCATTCCTGTATATCAGCGACAAATCTTCTAAAATGGAAATGAGGACAATCACCCCATTCACAATATCCTCAAAAAAATAAAATAAAATACTTGGGAATCAACCTAACAAAAGAGTTGAAAGATTTATACAATGAAAACTACAGAACCCTAAAGAGAGAAATAGAAGAAAATCTTAGAAGGTGGAAAAATATACCCTGTTCATGGATAGGCAGAACTAACATCATCAAAATGGCAGTATTACCAAAAGTTCTCTATAGGTTTAATGCAATGCCAATCAAAATCCCAACAGCATTTCTTATAGTAATAGATAAAGCAATCATGAAATTCATGTGGAAAAATAAAAAACCCAGAATAGCAAAAGCAATTCTAAGCAGGAAGAGTGAATCAGGCGTTAAAGCGACACCAGACTTCAAACTATACTACAGAGCAATAGTACAAAAGCAGCATGGTACTGGTACCAAAACAGGGAGGTGGAACCAATGGTACAGAATAGAGGACACAGAGACCAATCCACAAAATTACAACTATCTTATATTTGACAAAGGGGCTAAAAGCATGCATTGAAGGAAGGATAGCATCTTCAACAAATGGGAAAACTGGAAATCCATATGCAACAAAATGAATCTGAATCCCTTTCTCTTGCCATGCACAAAAGTTAACTCAAAATGGATCAAGGAGCTTGTTACCAAATCAGAGACTCTGCGTCTGATAGAAGAAAAAGTTGGACCCGATCTATATATTGTGGGGTCGGGCTCCAAATTCCTTAATAGGACGCCCATAGAACAAGAGTTAAAAGCAAGAATCAAAAAATGGGACTTACTCAGACTAAAAAGTTTTTTTCTCAGCAAGAGAAACAATAAGAGAGGTAAACAGGGAGCCTACATCCTGGGAACAAATTTTTACCCCTCATTTCAGATAGAGCCCTAATATTCAGAGTATACAAAGAACTCAAAAAAATTAAACAATAAGAAAACAAATAACCCAATCAACAAATGGGCCAAGGACCTGAACAGACACTTCTCAGAGAAGTACATACAATCAATCAACAAGTACATGAAAAAATGCTCACCACCTCTAGCAGTCAGAGAAATGCAAATCAAAACCACCCTAAGATACCATCTCACTCCAGTAAGATTGGCAGCCATTATGAAGTCAAACAACAACAAGTGCTGGCGAGGATGTGGGGAAAAGGGTACACTTGTACACTCCTGGTGGTACTGCAAATTGGTGCGGCCAATTTGGAAAGCAGTATGGAGATTCCTTGGAAAGCTGGAAATGGAACCACCATTTGACCTAGCTATTCCCCTTATCAAACTATTCCCTGAAGACCTTAAAAGAGCGTACTATAGGGATACTGCTACATCGATGTTCATAGCAGCACAATTCACAATAGCAAGACTGTGGAACCAACCTAGATGCCCTTCAATAGATGAAAGGTTAAAAAAATGTGGCATTTATACACAATGGAGTATTACTCTTCACTAAAAAATGACAAAATCATGGGATTTGCATGGAAATGGATGGCATTAGAGCAGATTATTCTAAGTGAATTAGCCAA
>NW_026005515.1:0-2004 GCF_001458135.2 Marmota marmota marmota | reverse complement strand
GTTACTGGGAAAGGATTTACTGGCAGAGGATTAATGATTGCAATGATTGCCTTTTTCTTCCCTATTCCTCCAGGTCAGACAGTTTTGGGGGGTTGTCATTTCTCCATCCTGGGGGTTGTCATTTTCCATATCCTTCACTCTGAAGGCATTCAGCTTTAGTGCTTTACATTTTCAATATCCTCCTTAAAAAATAAAAGAAGAAAAACAACAACAACAACTATCATTAGAGATATCCCTTTTTAAATTTTAGTTAGAACTTTGTATGTTTTTTAAAAAGTCTTTATTTTTTTATTTTTACCTTTTCTCATTTGTAATATAGGAGGGGATTTTGTCTGTCCTGTCTGCTTGATTGTAAATATAGGATAAAATATTAGGTTGGAACCTGAAAGTTATAACCAGATGTTCAAAAGCAACCATATACCCTATGTTGGAAGTGACAGGATGTTGTTTTTCTTGCTCTTCTTCCTAGTTGGGGATTTGAATTTATATTCTTTATGGACATGATATAAGGGTAAATAAGAATTTTACTTATTTATATATCCTAATTTAATAACCCTTTAAAATTCTTCATTAATGGTGTTCAGTGGTGTCCTGTAGGTTAATGCAGGTTACAAAATGGTCTGACATTCATTCATTATGGAGGTGTTTTTTTTAAAGCATTAATTTGGAAGCATTGTTTTCTCTCTCATTTAGATCCAGAACAGAAAGCAGCAGCCAAATGGATACTAGCAAGTAAGTAAATTAAGAGGTATCTCTTACAATAAGTTTGTGTTAAAAATCAAGATGAACAAATTGATGATCAACAGTTAATTTAAGGTAATGACAATTGAAGAAGCATGATTAACCAAGTACCACATCCAAAAGCAACCTTCTGGTATTTGCCAATCTGGTAACTAGAAAGTGTTTGTTTAAATAAATAAATCCCTTCTTTCTTTTGGTTTAATGTGTGTTGGAAATTTATTCTTTGGAACTAGGAGAATAAATGTTTGGTGAAATGCTTAAGGAACTAACATATAATAAACAGAAGTTTAAAAAGTTGTTATCTTAGAGTATGCAAAGGGGAAGATTGCTTCTTTATATGGAGACTGTACAGCTAGAAACTCTACACATAGGCTAATGAACAACTGGGGTGAATGCCTGTCCAGGTCATTTGCAATGAATTTGCTGAAGAAAAATATCCTAAAGCAACAAGACAACTATTACAAAGTAGTTTTAACTAGACCCCACCATTCCCTGAAAGGTAGATGTTTTTGTATAATAGTGCAATAACTGTTGTGGGTTTTGGGGTCTTTCTTCATGCATAAGATGTTTTGGAATTTTCACTCCTTTCACTTGTTGTCTTTGTTTATACATATAGGATGTTGGTGTTATTCTTTCTAGTTCTTTCAAGTCTAGTACTATTCCAAAACACATCCAAGTCCACAGGGTCAACTTTCTAGGATACACAGAAAGATTGTATGATTCTGTTTATTGTAGAAGGAGTTTCCCTCTTCAATATGAGGGAAACTTCTGCTTTTCTTATTCTTAATCTCTTGTTATTATGATCTTTTCCTTTGGAGCTATGAATTAGTCTCATCCAAATGAAAAAGTTGATTTTGTGTATGATGTCTTCTTTTGCTATTGTGACCAAGGGAGTTATCATATAGTACTCAAACACAGCAAGTCTTAATTACCTTTTCCTTACTGAGGATATATGTCTTTTTATGTTCTGTAATCTCAGACAATAAAGGCCAGATTTATCTTGCTAAGTACTGCATAACCAACATGTAGCAGAATACTTGACATATAGTAAATTATCAATAAAACAAAAACATAGGAATAAGTTTTATAAACCGATCTGTATACACATGTACACATACACCCATCCATATATATGTCTGTAGTGTTGTACCTTTCCCAGTTTCTCTCTTTATATTACTTCTCCTCCTGAAATCTTTTTGGGGACCAGGGATTGAACTCAGGGACATGAAACTACTGAGCCACATCTCCATCCCTAATCGTGTA
>NW_026005514.1:3967-6848 GCF_001458135.2 Marmota marmota marmota | reverse complement strand
TCTGCTGAATGTGGCCTCCTTTCAGCATTGAATGCAAATAAGACAATCATAAAAGGACATAGATGCTTATGAACCCATTTCAAGAAACACATACTTAATTGGAAATTTCAGGAACAATCCGAACTTATTTCAAAAACATTTCTCTTTAGTATAGGTTTGAAGTTAAAGAAGTAGAAAGTCAAGGAAAAAAATATAATTTTAGGGATCTGGAAGATTTGATTCTAAAGCTTAAGACCAGTTGCTAAAGAAAATTAAAATGCAAAATAATATATCATGAAAGTAATAAAGTATAAAAATTTTTGGTTAAAACACAAAAATAAAAACTCAAAACAAAAACTCTCAAAATATTCTTCCTAGTAACCCTGACATACAGTGTAAAAAAGTTTAACTACTAGAATGTCATTTGATGGGCCACATGAAGGTGTTTTAGCTAATAGCCCCACCTGGGCCCAGCCTCCTATCTTCCCTGCCACGGCTTCTGACCAATGAACAGTGTTATTATGGACCCTTCAGAAGAGTCCATGCTCCAGATAAATATTCCCAGGTGATCACTGTCAACATCACGTGACAAGAATAGTTTTGCTTAGCTGTCCCCAAATTCTTGCTCACAAAATTGTGACAATGAAATGCTTGTTGTTTTAAGCCATTAAAATATGAAAAATAGTGGACATCTGTTTTAGCATGAGGTAACAACACAGTTTTTTCATTAACAACAAACTGTTTAAACATAACTCTATGAATATTTCAATATTACGGTAAGGACTGGAACACGAACATGTGTGTTGGTTTTTGGAAAATAATTTTAACATTGCTGAAAATCAGAAATCCTTAGTTGAAGGATTTGATGTTCAGTACATTAAAAACACAATAGAAGACAGCAAAACATTGAAAAGGTTGAACCTAGATAAGTAAACCTAGAGAAGGAATTTAAGAAAATATTCATAAAAATTAACAAATAGACATCCTGTGAGATGATATGGCTTTAGACTGGTCTAGATGTATATTGTTACCGAATGCAGTGAGACTGACTATTTTAATGATTTTTATATTCATATTACACCCTATACACATATTCATATAGACTTCAAAAGATACATTTTGCCTTTATATGTACACACCCACTCACAGAGAACTAGAAGTTCACTGACCTGTTTTGTAACTCATCGTCTCCAGTGTTTTGGGAGGGTTGTATAAACTAAGATTCTAAGATTGCCAACAAAATCATTGGCTTTTCCAGGAACATTAACTTTAATCTGATATATATATATATAAATTTTGTCCAAATGCAATGCCTCTTGTCATTACTCTTATTTCTTTACTCAGATGGTGTCACCACTGATATGTGGCTATTTCTTCTGAGATAAGTGAATCTTTGAATTCGTTTGTCAATTGTCTTGCATGATAGGAATTCTATTTTTTTTTTCAAAACACAAATATTGTTATTATAATCAACATAAATGTTTAATCATTTTTATTCAATATCAGATCATCAGTTAGTCACTGAGTCTGCATAAAAATTTAGATATGACTACAACGTATAGAAGACAATCAAAAGACCTGAAAGACTTTGTGACTTGTCAAAGTCCAAACAATTATAACGTTATAATTTTTAATTTAACTTTTGAAATTTTAATATCCTTTGTATATAATAATACAGAAAATAATATTAAAACCAGATATATACAAATTACTAAAGTTTTAACAAATTTATAAGAGTTTTTTACGTTTGTTTCACATCTGTCCTTAAGAAGAAAAGAGAGAGAAAAGGAATACTGATTTTCTAGATCAATATTCTTTCTCCATACTTATTACTTGTCTCACAGTTTGGAATTATTGCTGATTCTTGTTTTTGTAAAAGTTTAATGTTGAAGTTTCATCTATTAGCACATTCGATTCCCTCCAGATATTAGGAGATAGTTAGGGCATTTATTACTCTCTGTATTTTATAGATGAATTTAGCATAAAAATGTTCACTGATTTGCCTAAATTGTCAAAGTCATTAAAAAAGATCCAGCCAAACTCTGACAATCAACTAGTATGTGTCCTAAAATATCCTGCTGCATAAGTCATAAAGATATGACTTGATATCAGAATATGAGAACAAAATACAGATTTAGAGGCATTTTTTTAAGAATTCAAATTTATCAACATCTAGTCATTGTTGCAAACCTACAAAATTATAATAATATTTTTCAATTATTAAAAAATTAATAATCAATTCTTTATCTTCCAATATCACTTCACTCCTTTCGAAATGCATTCATACTCCGTTTAATCATCCTTACCATCTCTTCAAGGCATGCATTTGTCAGTAATTCTTTTACCAATAAGAAAGTAGAAAACTGAAAATCCACATGTTATATAGTGGCTTAGGCCAGTAGTCTCCAGCATTTGGTGTACATTACAATAATCCAAAGAGCTTCTCAAAATATTAAAGCTGAGATCATGTCGTATGCCAAAGTAATCAGAATTTGAGGAACATGTTCCAGGCGTTAGCAAATTTAAAGAGTCTCAGATTATTTCAGACTTCTAAACCAAGTTTGGGAACCTCTACTTTAAGCAGTATCTACACTACAATCATTTGGGCTCCTAGTCTACTGCTTTTTCTGTTGCAGTTTGAAACTGTACTCACAGATAGCTTTGCTACCTTTCCTTGGGGCAGCAGCTCGCAGCAGTTAAGTAATCATTTTATAATTTAAAACCTATTGGTTTAAGTTTGATTATTTTTTCCAGCTGTGTTTAGAAATATACTTTTAAATAATATTCAGTGACCATGACATTTTTTGACCCTCCATGGACTTTCAGATGAAGTCTCCTTAGGTGTCTAAGGTGCTGTGTTAGTTTTTCCTCACTGTGACCAAAATACCTGACAAAAAAAAAT
>NW_026005514.1:0-3670 GCF_001458135.2 Marmota marmota marmota | reverse complement strand
TTTTCCCCATCATGTAATCTTACACTCTCACAGCATTAACAAATTAGTATTTGTCCATGGGAGGCAAATCTTCTTTGTGACTCTTAAACCTGTTTCAAATATATGTGAATAATAAGCATCACAGTTGTTTTCCCTACAGCAAAGGTAATAATTTGTTGTGCTTTTTTTCCCTAATTACCGACATTATGCCTAATATTTCATGAACTCTATGGCAAATACTCCCTATGGCAGAGGAGAATCTCGCCTGCATTGGTGGTGTTAGTACTAGAAATGCCATTTCAAGTGTGTGCAATAACGTTTACAGCACAATCAAGATTTATTAAAACTACTCCACTGAGCAACATTGTACAAAATTTATGAACTGTAAAACTGCTATAAAGGTCACTTGAGATGCAAAAGTTTAATTTGGAATATCATGTTAGGGTACAGAATTGCTACACCCGATGCTTTTTTAAAATAAATGGTTTAAGGATATTTGTCTCACTCTGTGAAGTTTATGAACTTCAACAAAGATAATTTCATATTAGCTAATATTTTACAAAGCTTTGATTTCTTTAAAGTTTATTCACATATCTATATCTCATCTCACGTGTAAAATAGCAAAGCAAACAGTTAAAAATTTGATCTCACTTTCAAAATTCACTGTTGTCTCATAGAGGACATTACCCAACTTTCAACATTTATTCATGCTATTGTCTATTCAATCCTTTTCTGGTGCCAAGATCTGGAGAAATGAGTAGCTTTTCAAAAGGCATAAAGAAAGTAAACCAAACTTTAACTACCAAATATTTGTAACAGGACCATTTGTTTGTGGAAATCTTCTAAGAAATAGAGCTGGTGTGCACCATTCACATATCTAAGTAATCTGAATTTAACTGCTGGAGCTTGACACATGACCATGAAAGATATCTAGAGAAAACAGAGTGCTGAGCTAGAGGGCACCTGAGTCCCAAGAAACTTCTTAAAGATATAACATCCTGGGTGATGATGTCTATGCTTGCCTAAAAAATCATTAGGACTCGATTGTAATCATGACATTAATATTTTTGGAATTTTGTAGATATAATCAAATTTAACAAATGTGTTATGTTGCCTCTGTATGTTGAAGAAGTTTTTAATTCAATGCTGCCCTACTTATTGATTCTTAGTTTTATTTCTTGAGCTTTAGGGGTCTTGTTAAGGAAGCCAGTATCTGTGCCAATATATTGGAGTGTTGATTCCATCTTTTCTTCTAACATTTACAAAGTTTCTGGTCTAATGTCTAGGTCTTTGATCCATCTTGAGTTGACTTTGTGAAGGCATGAGATGAAATCTTAGAATAGTTTTGATTTGTATTTCTTTAATTACTAGAGGTGTAGAACATTTTTTCATATATTTGGTGATTGAATGTATATCCTCTTCTGAGAAATGTCTGTTCAGCTCCTTAGCCCATTTATTAATTGGGTTGTTTGGTTTTTTGGTGTTAAGTTTTTTGAGTTCTTTTATATCCTGGGGATTAGTGCTTTATCTGATGTGCAGGTGGCAAAAATTTGCTTCCAAAATGTAGACTCTCTCTTCACCTCATTGGTTGTTTCTTTTACTGAGAAGAAGTTTGTTAATTTGAGTCCATCTCATTTATTAATTCTTGATTTTATACACAGTATATTCACACCAATTTATGTCTTCATACATGTACTTCGGATAATAATGATCATCACATTCCACCATCATTAATGACCCCATGCTGCATCCCTTCCCCTTCAACTCCTCTGCTCTATGTAGAGTTTGTCTATTCCTCCCATCCTGCCCGTCCCTACTCCACAATGTATAAGCCTCCTTATATCAAAGAAAAAATTCCAGCATTTGGTTTTTTGGGATTGGCTAACGTTACTTAGCATTATCTTCTCTAACTCCATCCATTCACCTGCAAATGCCATGATTTTATTCTCTTTTATTACTGACTAATATTTCACTGTGTATAAATGCCACATTTATTTTTATCCCTTCGTCTATTGAAGGGCATCTAGTTTGGCTCCACAGTTTAGCTATTGTGAATTGTGCTGCTATAAACATTGATGTGGCTGTGTCCCTGTACTGTGCTGTTTTTAAGTCCTTTGGGTGTAGACCAAGGAGAGGGACAGCTTGGTAAAATGGTGGTTCCCCCTTTCCCAATTTTCCAACAAATCTCCAAACTGCTTTCCATATTGGCTGCACCAATTTGCAGTCCCACCAGAAGTGTATGCGTGTACCTTTTTCTCCACATCCTCACTAACACTTATGGTTGTTTGTATGCATAATAGCTGCCATTCTGACTGGAGTAAAATAAAATCTTAGAGTGGTTTTGATTTGCATTTCTCTAATTGCTAGTGATGATGAACATTTTTTCATGTATTTGTTGATTGATTGTATATCATCTTCTGAGAAGTGTTTCTTCCGGTCCTTTGGCCCATTTATTGAATAGTTTTTTTTTTTGTATATGTGTGTGTGTGTGTGTGTGTGTGTGTGTTTAGCTTTTTGAGTTGTTTATATACCCTAGTGATTAGTGCTCTGATGTGTGAAGGGTAAAGATTTGCTTCCAAGATGTAGGCTCTCTATTCACCTCACAGATTATTTCTTTTGCTGAGAAGAAGCTTTTCAGTTTGAGTCCATCCCACTTATTGGTTCTTGATTTTAATTCTTGTGCCACAGGAGTCTTATCAAGGAAGTTGGGGCCTAATCCCACATGATGGAGATTCAGGCCTACTTTTTCTTCTATTAGATGCAGGGTCTCTGGTTGTATTCCTAAGTCCTTGATCCATTTTGAATTGAGTTTTGTGCATGTTGAGGGGTATAATCTCATTTTGTTGCACTTGAATTTCCAGTTTTGCCAGCACCATTTTTTGAAGAGGCTATATTTTCTCCAATGCATGTTCTTGGCACCTTTGTCTAATATAAGATAATTGTAGTTTTGTGGGTTAGTCTCTGTGTCCTCTATTCGGTAACATTGGTCTACCAGTCTGTTTTGTTGCCAATGCCATGCTGTTTTTGCCTGATACAAAGAAGAGGAGTTTTATGTAAATATTATTAAACATTGCACAACTACCTTTTCCCACTAATCAAAATTCTTCACTTTGAAAGGGTACCGAGTTTCCATAATAATAATTTTTAAATGACCAGTTTATGAGAGAATTATGAAGTTTTTGAATTATTTATGATAAATTTAAAATCCTACATTTTGCAAGGGCTGGGAGGGTTGGAGGCATATGTGAAAGAATGAGAAACAGAATAACAACCAGATATCCCACCAGCATAAGTGAATTCTAGAAACTGAAATAGATCAGTGTTAAATCTCTAGGGGAAACTCTTTTCAATCTAGAATTCCATATCTACCTACCTTATCATTTAGGTGTAATATAAGGAAAAATATTTTCAGATATCCTAGGGCTACACTAATATAGTTCCTTTTATTATAGGCTATGCTTTATAGCAATTATTAAGACAAGGAGATTAGAGGAAAGAAAAAAGTCCAACAGAATATGCATGGTTAGAGTAGATTATTCTAGTTTGTTTCATCATAACTATAGTTTATTTTAATAAGATTTAGGTATGCTGTACTCAATAATGTTGTGTAGAGATAGAAAGCTTAGAATAATTTTGCATTTTATTTTCTCCAATTTTGCCTCTTAAACTTCCCCTGTTGTATTTGTTGTTG
>NW_026005513.1:0-2004 GCF_001458135.2 Marmota marmota marmota | reverse complement strand
TTACATGCTTCAACTTAGGCCTATTCTCAATAGAACAAACCAGAGATTGCTCACAGAGAATGGATGGAATGTGAAGTTTCAAGCAGCTAGCACCAATGCTTTGATTTTCAGCTCCATTTCCATTTACCTGTATAGGACAAAATGAACTGAAACTTTAAAATACAAAGTATTCCTTACAGTGAACCATTGAACCTAGGAGGCCCAAACGTGGAGTAATAAGGCTAGGAGAAAAATGAATCTTGCCCAATATCAAAGAAATTTGAACAAAACTAATTCTAACCCTAACACTAGATCTAACACTAGCCCTAACACTAGCCTTAACACAAACCCTAACCTGTTTGAAAAACTGTTGATCTTAGAAGTCCCAAATGTGGGGAACCTAGGGCGCTAAGCTAGCAGATGAATCCTATACAGTATCAAAGAAATATGACCAAATAATTGAGGTGGTATTTCAGTTCATGCATATATCTCTGTTTTCTGCTAAAGGGCTCTTGGACACAGTTGTTTTTGCCATCTTCATCTTAGGGCTACTTTCACAAGGAACAAAGCACAGAGTTCCACAGAGAACTGATTCAGTGTTTGAAGTTTCAAGCCGCTAGAACCAACCCAGTTTGATTTCAACCTCCATTTTCATTTACCTATATAGGTCAATATGAAGTGAAACCTTAAAATACCGAGTGTCCGTGTTAGTGAACCAATGAAATGAGAAGGCTCAAACCTGAGGAACATATTAAGGCTAGGTAAAAGATGACTCCTTCCAAGTATCAAAGAAATTTGTACAAAACTTACTCTCACCCTAACTCTACATCTAAACCTAGCCCTAACTCTAAACCTAACACTAACCCTAACCTGATTAGAGAACCATTGATCCTAGAAGTCCCAGACTTGAAGAGCTTTTTGTGGCAAGCTGAATAATGAATTCTACTCAGTATCAAACAAATCTGAGAAAATAATTATGGGAGAAAATTCAGTGCACGCATATTCCCTGCTTTCTCCTAAAGAGCTCCCAGAAAAATGTTTTTTTCCATGCTTCAGCTTAGGCCTACACTCACAAGGAACATACCAGAGTGTCCCCACAAAGAATTGAGGGTGTGTGTGCAGTTTCAAGCAGCTAGCATAAACCTTGTTTGATTTCCAGGGACATTTACATTTACTCATAGAGCTCAAAATGAAGTAAAATGAATATATTAACTGTTCCAGACAAGAAAACCTTCAATCAAAAGGCCTAAACCGGGGAAACAGAGTAAGGTTAGTTAAAGATAAATCCTTGATTGTATCAAAGAAATTTGAATAAAGTAACTCTAACCCTAAATCTACCACTAAACTGAGCCCTAATTGGAACCCTAAACATTAATATAGCCCTATACCTAACCCTATCTTTAACCCTAATTTTAACTGTAACCATTGTCCAAACCCTAGCTCTAACTCTATCCATTACCATAACTCTAACCATAACCCTAATGCTAAACGTAGCCCTAACTCTAGAATTTACCTTAGATCTGCTCTAACCATAACCCTCATCCTAACACTAAATCTAGCTCCAACCATAACACTTACTCTAAACCTAACCCTAACCCTTGGCCTAACCATAACCCTAATCCTAACCCTAACACTAGCCCAAAACCTAACTATAAATGTAGCCCCAACCCTAGCTATAATCCTATCTTTTACCCTAAACTTAAGCATAACCCAAATGCTTACAATAGGACTAAACCTAACTGTATAGCTATCCCTAAGGCTTTTCAAATTTATAAACCTTACCTGAACCCTAACCCTAACCATATCCATTACTCTAAACCTAATGCTAATTTGAGCCTTAACCCTAAACTTTAATCAAAACCAATCCCTAATCCTGTCCCTGACCGTTATAATACACCTAGCTCTAAACCTGACCTTTACCCTAAACCTAAACCTTACAGTAGACCTAATCAAAACCAAACCCTACAACTACCCGTAACTGTAATGCTAGACCTGACATTAGCCCTAGCCTTAATCCTAGCCCTA
>NW_026005512.1:0-2004 GCF_001458135.2 Marmota marmota marmota | reverse complement strand
ACCAAGCCACATCCCCAGCCCTATTTTGTATTTTATTTAGAGACAGGGTCTCACTGAGTTGCCTGGGGCCTCACTTTTGCTGAGGCTGACTTTTTTTTTTTTTTTTAATTTTTTTAATATTTTATTTTTAGTTTTGGGCAGACACAACATCTTTGTTTGTATGTGGTGCTGAGGATTGAACCCGGGCCGCATGCATGCCAGGCGAGCGCGCTACCGCTTGAGCCACATCCCCAGTCCCCTGAGGCTGACTTTTAACTCGCAATCCTCCTGCCTCAGCCTCAGGAGCCACTGGGATTACAGTTGTGCACCACCTCACCTGGCTATTTAACATTCTAACAGATTTTCTTAAATTGCTTAAAAAATAACAAGTCTTAGTAGCATGTGCTTTTCTTTCTTTTTTTTTTTGTTTTCTTTTTAAATTTTTTTTTTAGTTGTAGGTGGACACAGTACCTTTATTTTATTTTTATGTGGTGCTGACGATCAAACCCAGTGCCTTACTTATGCTAGGTAAGTGCTCTACCACTGAGCCACAACCCCAGCTCCCAGGAGCATGCATGTGTTTTAACTTCTGAGGAACTGTTTATAGGGTATACAGATCAAGCTGAAATCTAGTCCAGGAGAGATCCTAGTCATGCTTAATAGTTTTTAAATATTAAACTACAAAGTAACAATAGCAAACTTTGACCCAGACTAGGTAATTAAGCTTACAGGCTTGTCTTGTTTTCTCCTCTACAGTAAATGATAGTGAAGATTTGGAACACAAGGAACCATAGGGCCAGTTTAGGCCTACACTTCCCCCAAGGTTCCCTTATGTGTCTCCTAAAGAAGGTATTAGGGAAAGACCTCTTGAGGGGTAAAAGGGTAGAGGACTCTTAGCATTCTTATTTAGAAATAGGTTTGTCTTTCATTGTGGAGTCCCAAATCTGTTAAATGTTTAGATTGTATCTTCCCATGGGATTAAATGGTACGTTTGCTTTTCCTAGGCAGTTTCATAGGCCCCTTGACACCATAAGTGGCCTCTTGAGCCTCCCGTTACTCTATCATATCTGGCTGTGCGGTGTCTTCCTCCTGACGACTTGGTACATCTCATGGATACTATTCAAAATCTATGCTACAGAGGTTAGTATTGAGTTTTTTGTTAATACTAGTGTATTAACAAAATTTTGAAAATGCAAGTGGATTTTTAGTAGAGCAATGATCAGCATGTATGCCCAAAGCAATTTCAGTTTTGAAACTTTATTCATTTGGTTTTGAAACTTTATTAGGGGCAAATTATTTATAACCATCATTTATTTTACGTTTTTTTTTTCCTGAGGAATTAGTATTGGTATTCACTTAACTTTTAGAAATTAAACTGAATGGTACTTAGTATACTTTATTTATAGTCTTGTTCTCTTCTGCATGCTTCCATTTTAGTATTAAGTGCATATTAAAGGAGCCTGACTTTTAAATTAATTTTATTTTATTTATTTTTTATTGGTTGTTCAAAACATTACAAAGCTCTTGACATATCATATTTCATACATTTGATTCAAGTGGGTTATGAACTCCCATTTTTACCCCGTATACAGACTGCAGAATCACATCGGTTACACATCCATGTTTTTACATATTGCCATACTAGTGACTGTTGTATTTTGCTATCTTTCCTATCCTCTACTATCCCCGCTCCCATCCCCTCCCATCTTCTCTCTCTACCCCATCTACTGTAATTCATTTCTCTCCCTTGTTTTTTTTCCCTTTCCCCTCACATCCTCTTATATGTAATTTTGTGTAACAATGAGGGTCTCCTTCCATTTCCATGCAATTTCCCTTCTCTCTCCCTTTCCCTCCCACCTCTCGTCCCTGTTTAATGTTAATCTTTTTCTCATGCTCTTCTTCCCTGCTCTGTTTTTAGTTGCTCTCCTTATATCAAAGAAGACATTTGGCATTTGTTTTTTAGGGATTGGCTAGCTTCACTTAGCATAATCTGCTCTAATGCCATCTATTTCCCTGCAGATTCCA
>NW_026005511.1:0-2004 GCF_001458135.2 Marmota marmota marmota | reverse complement strand
CATCATCTTAAATACCAGAGTATTTTTGTGGTGAGAACATTTGAAATTTATTCTTTTAGTAATTTTGAAATGTATAGCATATTATTATTTATTTACCATGGTGTGCAATAGTTCTCAAAAAACAGAAAAATCTATTCCTTCTGTCTGATTGAGATATTGTACGCTTTGACCATTTTCTTCCCATGTCTCCCATGCCACAGCGTCTGGTAACACCATTCGACTCTATGCTTCTATTAATTTAATTATTTTTCATTTCACATGTAAATGAGAATATGTGGTATTTGCCTTTATGGAGTACTTTCTTTTGACAGTAGATATTTCAGGTTCAATGTACTCTTTATTGGCTGTTCAAACTCTGATATTAGTTGTTTCTCTAAAAGCCCTGGTTGCTTTTAATGTGGGCCTAGCACTTAGAATCCTGAATCTGGGTTCTATATGAGTTCATTGCTGTTTGAGTGTCACTGCTCTGGCATATGTGTGTGTAGGCACACATGCATACACTTATTTGTATATCATTTATATTTCAGTGTTTATTATTCATTTGTTCTGAAATGTTCATACAATGAAATGCATTTTAAGTCAAATGTGGTTGAATTTCAATAAATCATTATAATCTAAACTGCTTTCAAGATAAAGAATGTTAAACCACACCTGAGAAAGTTCCCTTGTGTCCCTTCTAATTGATTTTTTTCCCACTGATTAAAGGCAGTATTCTGTTTTATCCTACCATTGAGTGTTTTACTTTGTCTTTTTAGAATTTTGTGTAAATCGATTCTTCTTAAAAAATTAGTTGTCATTGGATCCTTATTTTGTTTATTTATATTCTGTGCTGACAATCAAACCCAATGCCTCACACATGCTAGCAAGTATTCTACCATTGAGCCTCAACCTAGAAACATAATGGGTACTTACACTTTTTTGTTATTGTTTTTGTTTCTTGTTTGTTTTAGTAAAAATTGAAGGAGAAGTTTTATTGTTTTCCTAGCAATAGAGAAACAATGGGACTCTTGTTCCAGAGGATATTGATTCTGCCCATCAGGAGGAATAGGGTTTTTTTTTTTAAGATACAATTCAAAGGCTACATTCCACCTATTTTCTGTTCAAGGAGTTGTAACTCACTTGTTAATTTAGGAGATATTCATTTCTGAGACCTTCTGGTGCCGTCTTCGAGTCTGAATTACTTCATTCTTATTATGGATGTGAGTCTTATTAGGATGAGTAAGAAAGTTATGGGATCTTACACTCTGTGTCTGAATCAATATGCTTTTGAGGTTCATCCATGTTGCTTGAATCAATGTTTTGTTTTGTTTTCTAT
Organism: Marmota marmota marmota; assembly: GCF_001458135.2. Lineage (NCBI taxonomy): Eukaryota > Metazoa > Chordata > Mammalia > Rodentia > Sciuridae > Marmota > Marmota marmota. The sequence goes on along the minus strand of NW_026005511.1, from coordinate 689 downwards.
TTTATTACTGCAGTAGTATTCATTTTATGAATATATCATAGTGCATTTATTTTTTCCATTGAAGGACATGTGAGCATTTTCCAGGCTTTGAACTTTATCTTACTAGATGTATTGGGGAAAAATATGTATGTGTATGTGTATATGTGTGTGTATACACACATATATATGTATGTATGTATATTTCATTTAGGTAAATAACTCAAAGAGTGGAATGGCTACCACATAAGGTAGATCTCTGTTTTGTTTTAAAAGAAACTGTCAAAAATTCTGAACATTGTCATGAGCAATATATCAGAGTTCCAATTGCTGCATATCTTCACATTGTTTAGTGATGTTAGTCTTCATACCTTAGCCATTTCTGCTGGGTATATAGTGGTATCTCATTGTGGCTTAGGGTTGTACTCCATGATGACTAATGAAGTTAACAACATTTGACTGTCTTTTATTGGCCAGTCATTCTTTTTCTGTGAAGAATAGATTTGGATCATGTCTATTATTTGTTGAGTTGTCCTGTTATTACTGAGTTGTAGAAGTACATTTAGTAGGACTGGATATAGTCCTTTGTCAGAAAAATGTTTTGTAATGGGATTACAGGTATGACCTACTCAAGTTTTCAACTTTTTTTTTAAACTGAGCCACTACTCTTTCTATCAAATCCATGTTGCCTGATCACTTAATGCTGTATAGAC
>NW_026005510.1:0-2004 GCF_001458135.2 Marmota marmota marmota | reverse complement strand
GCCTTCTCTGTGTGTAAGTAGGGGGAGAAAAAACAAAATGAAGCCAGAGACCCAGGATGCTGCTAGGCTTAAAGAGATAGTTTTGTGTGTCATTAATTGTAGTGTGTGGAGTCTGGATAAAAATAACACTATAACTCTATGGGTTTTTTGAGAGTTCACTGTCTCCCTGTCTAGGCCCTGTAATTGCTGTTCTGGTGAACAGAGTGGGATCTGGAAGGTGAGTCTCTCTCCTGGTGTCTGGGGACCGTGCTTTCTCACAATAATCACATTTCTTCCAGTTCCAGCAATTCCAGGAGAGGTTGCCGCCCACATTTTTCTCCCCATTCAGACAAGAGATCCAAGGCACAGAGTATAAAGTTGGCTCCAGCCTCACAAAGTCCTTCCATCTGATCCCTGGGCACTATGTTGTGGTTCCCTCAGAACCCAGAGAGAAGACTGAGATCTTGCTCCGAATCTTCCTGAAAATGCCGGACAGTGACAGGTACAGAGCCTTTGGGATTCTGAGTGTTTTATTCTACTTATTTTTGTAAAAATGCATCACATCATTGTGTGCAGTGCTCTGTGCATTGAATATAACATGGACGGTCAGTGGAGACACAATACTGGCCCTGCTCCCGAGAAGATCACCATAAAGGGGGAAGAGAGACTGGGGATCAATAACTAGACCCCAAGTGATGGGCCATTGCTGGAAGTAAAGCTGCGTGAGAGGACAGAGTGAAGGGCTCATTGCTGGCCAGAGGGATGGGAAGAGGCTTCTTTGAGAAAATGGCAGCACTTGAGTGGGTCCTAGGGGAAAACAGAAAAAAAAATTAATGGCATAAAAGGTAAGGCCACAAAGACCAAAGAAGAAAGACTAGGCAAAGGCAGGGAAATGGATGAGCACAGGTTTGCTAAATAACAAATGACGCTGGTCAAGGGTGCGGGAAGGTGGTTGGTGGCATGTGTGTCAACTTGTCTCAAATGATTCCAGAATGGGGGGTAGACAGGGGGACTGTGAAAGGTGGGCCTGAGTGACACATTCTGATTCTGTAAGATCTTGAATGTCAAGTCATTTGTGTCAACAAGTACTCACCCCACTGGGTACTTCATCCCCCTGGCCCAAGGCACACACCACTATAGTCATGGCAGTCCTTCCAGTGGTGTGAGGGAGGCCTTCCCTGTCCCTCCAGCCTGGTAGCCATTACTAACAATTCAAGATGGAACTTAAAACAAAGCCCATCCCCACCCTGGCAACGGGGCTTGCCGTACACCCCCATCTGGTTGTGAGAGATGAAATGGTTAGAAGATCAGACTGTGTTCATCCGACAGCCTGGGCACATAACCCTCGTGCTCCTCTGTTTGCTGACCTCCACGACTTCCCACTTCACATCCCATGGTGCTGAGGTCTTTCCACTCTTCCTTGTCAGAAGTGTCAGCCTCCTATGAATAACGTCCTGGTCATTCTTGTCACACTGTTCTCCTGGATTTTTAGGAACTCGAGCAACGATGATTTCGACCTCAGAGAATTGAAGGTAGGTGTGTAGGAAGGTCTGGCTGGCAAGCTTCCTTGGCCACTCCCTGTCCCTAGGGCTTCTGTCTCTCTCCTTGCCCCACCACTAATTGGTAAAAGAAAGGTACCATAATGGGCCAAAGGTGGCTCAAAGAGGTGGGAGTGAGGGTGGCCTCCGAGGCCAGTTTGGATCCAACCTTTTCCTTCCACAAGCTTTGGTTTTCCAATTCCCCTAAAGGTTTTTTCCCCAACTGCCAGACAAAGCCTCAATCTCAGATCTTGGTGGGAGTTGTTCCCTCACTGTATAAGACTGGCGGCCTCCTCCCCAGAAGTTTAATGCTGGCTATTTTCCCTTTGATCCAGGGAAGTCTTCCAGAAAATGGCTCCCAACAAAGCATTTTCTACAGATATGCTCAGAAGGTACAGTACAGGGGACCTGTGTAGGCAGGTGATGGAGGGACTCGAGGGAGGGGGGCCCCTCCAGGCCCTTCCTGGGAGGCAGAGAGGAAAAGTGA
>NW_026005509.1:0-2004 GCF_001458135.2 Marmota marmota marmota | reverse complement strand
AAAAAAAAAAAAAAAAAAAAAAAGATGCAGGCAAGGTTGGTTTCCAGTGAGGATCTCTCCCTTCTCACCGTATCCTCTCTTGGCCTTTTCTGCGTGCATATTCCTGATGTCTCTTCTTCTTAGAGGGATACCAGTTTTATTAAGTTAGATCTTATGATATCACTTAACCTTAATTATCTCCTTGAAGGTCCAATCTCAAAACACAGTCACATTGAGGAGTAAGATTTCAACAGAAGAATTTGCAAGGGACAGAAAGAGGGCACAATTCAGTCCATAACACAAATGTAACTGCAGAGCCTGGTCTACAGTCTGAGGCTGATCTGACTGCCATCCTGTTAGCTGCAGGAATATATGCTCTAGTACCAGAGTAAAGGTACCTGCCAAGGAGTCTTCTCCTCTTGTATGTATTATTATGCTTGATACTCACAATTATATGGTGAGGCAAGCGGGACCCATCACTTCCTCATTTCCCACAGACACATTAACAGGGTCAGGAAGAACAAACTGTCTGCCGAAGGATGCACTTTTTATTTTAAAAATGACATAAAAATACAGGCCCACAAAATGGGGGCCTAAGGCAAAAATGAAAAAGTGATCCAGAAAATAGTGAATCCAAGTCAGGAGAGCAATGATGTCTAAAACCAGATGACCAATGTGTGGCAAGCCAAATAAAGGTAATAAGAGAGATAAAAGAAATGAGGCGGGAGAGGGGCACTGTGAAAATTTGGTTTAAGGCTATATGATAAGAGAATAAAAAAGAATTCAAACAACTCAAGGAACATATTGCTTTTAATGATACAAAGGTTAAGAAACTAGAATATTTAAAAGGAAATGTTGAGAAGGAATTGTATGTGGACATAACATTTATGTAGACATAATAATGTGAATACAGAGAATAAGAAAGACTTAACTATAAGCAGAACATAAACATTATAAGTCATATAAAAATAAGGATGTAGTTCAATGAATGAACTGAAATAGTGATATAATTATATTGGGAAAAGGCAAAAAAAGGAAGGCAAGAGAGGATACTGCTTAGCTAAATCCTCATCTATCTTAGAAAGTCAATCAATAGACAAGGTCTAAAGTTGTTAAATTAAAAATAGCTATATTACATTGCTTACCGATATAGAGATAATACCATAATTTATTGAATACTCACCATGGAAACATTTATTGAATACTTAGCATGGAAAGGCATTATATTAACTTAGTTAATTCCCACAACAATTTCATGAGATAGGTAATATTATTAACCTCCATTGTGCAAATGAGGGAGCTGAGACACAGAGACATTGAACAATTTGCTCTCCGATACATCACTATTAAGTGGAAGAGTCAATCTAAGCAGTTTAGCTTCATGATCATACCCTTGGTTAATGTTTCAACATTGTTGAAAAGAGAAATTACCAATGGTTGCTTCTGAAGAACATGATTTAGTACAGAAAAGTAGAGGGTTTAGGAAGGAACTAATGATTTTCATGATAAATCCTTCTGTTATATTTGGTTTTTAAATTATGGGCATTACCTAAAACAAAGATAGACAATACCAAATGTTGAAGAGGATGTGAAATTGTTGGTGTGAGATTATTAAAATTACCTTGAAAACTGTGTAAATATCTACTTAACCTGAAGAGATACACATAGCCCATGACTTACAACTGTACCCCTAGTCATAACCAATAGAAAGGTGCAGTGTTCATCAAGAGACATTGTAAGAACATTCATAATAACACTATCCACCATCATCGGTAGAATGGTTAGCTTGAGGTACATTCACACAGTGGAACACGCCACGGATTGGTCCCACAAATATACTGTAGTCTAAGAAGCAAGACCAAAAAAAAAAAAATGAATACAGTATGATTCTATTAAAAGTTTAAAACATACCAAAAAAAAAAAAAGGACATCTTCTTCCCTGTACTAAACAATAGAAACATTTTAGGACTCAATTTCCCTACTAAGAGAGTTACATTTGTGATCTAGATAGGAATGGCTACCAAG
>NW_026005508.1:0-2005 GCF_001458135.2 Marmota marmota marmota | reverse complement strand
AAAAAAAAAAAAAAAAAAAAAATCTGCATGCAAAATTTATTTCCTAAAACAAAAACAGATCATAAAACCAACCATGCATCTTCCTGTAGGCATTTTGTTAACCAATGTATATGGCTACAAGTGTGAGCAAACTGACAAACAATTTTCAGAATGTTCATCTCTGGGACATGAAAACAACCATATGCTAATTTGTAGTCAGTCACTGATGATTATGAATGAGCAAAATACATGAATGACCCATGAACAATTAAAGTATGGCACACATTCTTCTCACTTTTGTAATCATCTTATAATAAACACTCAAGCACAAGAAAGTTATTACCATGAAAAAGAAGCAACAAAAAGAAATTGCTAAAAAAAAAAAAAAAAGTCTCCTATGTATGTATTTGGTAAGCTTTCAGTTTACCATGAATAAAACAAACAGGTGTGTAACAATGGAAAGGAAATTTAAAAACCATACCCACACCCTATAAATAAACACCATAAGCAAAATCTATTTAGCATGTTATCAACACTGACCATACTGATTTGATACACTATCTTTTTTGAGCAGCCAAGCAGCTTTTAAAAAAAAAGAAAATCCTACAAACCTTTGTTGTAAACAAATTTAACAATGTTAATAGTGTATGTAAAATGTACAAGACTCTCTAATCATTATTTTAGAATTGTGGTATTACTGTCAAAAAAAATACAGAATCTCTAGTAGACTATACAGCATGTCTACTACTGAATCTATAAAATGTGAGATTCTTGAGTAATGTGTGCTACAAAGGAGGTTTATATAGCTTTTTGCAGTATAGGAATGTTGAAAGTTGATTGGCACTACCTTTTTTTTTTAGGCGTGATGCAAACCATAACTTGTTAATGTTAATACAAGAAAGAGTTTTGCTCTTAATTCTTGTTATAAAAACTCACTATTTTAAAAATCTTAGGAAAGAAAAATAGCACTGTATAATAAGGCCTGTATAAGCATTACAAGACTATTTCTTGTAATGAAATATATGCAAAGGTGTCCTTCATAGTGAATTTATGACTATGAAAAACCGTATTGCACACATTCTTAAAAATCAAGAATGTTTTCAGCAGTAGCTAAATGTCAATTTCAAAGAGGAAGGCATAAAACAGTATTTTCAAAAGAAAAGGGAGCATCATTGGGCTGCTGGAGTCAGTAACTAATATAAAAGCGGCACTTTGAAGTTAAAAGAGGAAACAACATGATTAAATGAGGTCTTGAGGCACTTACCCATCCATGTTTATCTTTAATTTGTTACCATATAATGTACTGTATGAAACAAATGCTTTAAGGGTCAAGTTTTCTAAGCGGTTCCGACTACCTAAACAAAAAGGGCCAAAAGCCTCCTAGAGGATGCTGGGCTCCAGAATCAACTAAATAAGAAATTACAACTTTGACAATATCACACCAATATCACAAACTGTAAGAAAGGAAGCTGAATCCCAAGGTCAAAGCTTTCGGGATTTTTTTCAGAGTGAGGGTTCCGAAGCTGGCGATGTGGACAAATTCACTAGTCCGAAAAAGAAAGAAAAGAAGAAGAACTTAAAGCACGTTCGCTGGTCCGGTGACTTCTCTAACTACAGGGTCGATTCAAGGCTCCACGGCAGCCCTCCCCAGGAGTCCCGCGGTGGACAGGATTCCTCGAGCAGGGGGACTGTCAGCTTAGCCACAGGTGTCAGAGGTAACAGCAAGAATCCAAGACCGCGGCGCAGTCACCGGGAGGCTCAGGGCGGTAAGCGCGGCGTCGGAGTCCCTCACCTACGGGTTCAGGGGGGTCGGGTGTCCCTTGAGTACTCACCTACAGAGGCCGAGGCGCCCTGGGAAGCCGTCCACCGCGGGCGGAAGGCAAGTGCCGAGCAGAGCTCCGGGCGGCGAGGAAGAAGGGCCAGCGCAGCCCCCACCGCCCGCTCTCGCTCCCGGCCCGGCACGGCCAGGTTCAACCGTCACCACCCACCGGTGCCACTTTTCGCCGAGAGTTTGAAGGCAAACCCT
>NW_026005507.1:0-2005 GCF_001458135.2 Marmota marmota marmota | reverse complement strand
CCGGGTCCGCGGTGCGCGGCGCTTCCCACTGCGGCCGCGTTTCCTGAAAGTGACTGCGCGGGTTTTGAAGAACTTGCTCAATGCGCTTTGAAGAATCCACTGTTCCGCTTTCGGCGGAGGGGTGTGTGGATCGTCTGGCGGTTGCCAGCCGCCGGCCCTCTGTCCCTGCTCTTTCCCTTTTCCCTTCTGTCCCCTCGCCTCCCCCTTTCCTGTCTCTTGCCCATCCTCTCAACCCGGGGCAGAGAAGAAGTAGCTTCCCTTTGCTCTCCTCTTATTCTTCTGCCTTTATCCTTCTCTTCCCTCGGCACTCCAGCAGGGACAGGGTGCTGGCCAGGACAGTGAATGGGGAGAAAGGGCAAAATGCGGGTAGTGAGCGTGCAGGGAAAGTTTCGTTTCGCTCTCAGCAGGAGCTGGGGGCGCAACCTGGGCGCCACATCTCCAGCGCTGCGCGGTGTCCAGGGGTAACTAACTGCCTGGCTGGGGTCACACAGCCTTCCGCCCGTGCTCCCTCCAGCGCAGTGGGTCAAGCCGCACCTAGGGACCCCGAGGCTTAGTGAGGTTCTTGGTGGATGTGCTTTCTGGGCCCAGCATCTGTTTGTTTGTAGAGTCTTGGACTAGCAGGGAGGGGCCCAGGGGCCCAAGGAGAGTAACAAGTGCTTTACGCCCCCACTCTTACGAACTGATGCATCCCGAAGAGTCTCTGCTCCTGCTGGTGGTGCTAAGGCACAGGCGAGTGGGAGATGGTGGCTGGGAGGTACCACCTCCAAAGCAGAGTTACAGAGTGTAGTCTGGACCCACCTGGGGCCTCCAACTGGACATGGCAGAGGTAGAAAGGGCTTTAGAATAAGCTCCTCACCTTTGATTTATAGTAAGAGAAGCAGAGGCATTGACCAGCTCAGCTTTGGCACTGGGAGGGACAGGCCTCCAAGACTCTTTGCTCTTTCTGCATTCCCTAGGGTCTCTTTTTTTGGTTGGAAACTAAGCTGGAATGGCCCACCTTCCCTTGAAGGCCGGTGCCCCAGGAGGGGATCTGCCTCACAGCTTGGACAAGTCAATTGCCCCCACATCCTGTTTCTCCATAGGTGGGGTGAGAAACAGGAAGCCATCCACAGAAGGAGCTCTTCAGGTTACCATCCAGCATCTCCCAGACACTGGGCTGGGAGAGGCAGAGCAGATTCAGCTTCATCCTGGGATGGGTTCTTTTAGGACATTCCAGAACTGAGTGAAGAGGGGCAGGGTGCTCCAGGGAGGCTCAGGAGTTGGCAGTGTCCCATTCTGGTGCCCCCATGCCCTCCTGCCTTTCTGTACCTCGCAATGCTCTTGGCTTGACCCCAGCTGCTCCCAGACCCTGTTCCTCTCCCCTTTGCCCAGCTTAGGTAGTGAGCTGGGCTATGGTGAGTGCTGCACCCTGAGTGAGTCCTCAGGTCCCCTGCCGAGCCCCTTTGTCCTCAGTGCTCGCTGTTGGCAGGTCTCCCCGCCCCACAGGTCTCACTGCCCACTGGAGCAAGCCCCATGCCGAAACTCTGCCAGCAGCTTGCTCCTGGGCCCCTAGTGGACTGGCTGCTTCAAAGGCTGTCTTTGTTTGGGCTTCAGCTTTCCCTAAGAGAAATGGAAGCCAACAACCCCAGGCAAGGGGGTGGGGCGGTGTCTGCTGGTTGCTATTCAGGCTGCTGCTGCCATTATTTTCGTAATTGACACAGTGTTCCTAGTCATGACTTTTTATGAAAGGAAGTGTCACTTCCTTCCCACCACACCAATAGTGAGTGGGGCGTAATACTCAGTTAGCAGGCCCTCACCTCCAGGCTGTGTGGCCTCTAACTAGTCACAGCCCCTCTCTGGGCATCAAGGCTATTTGAGATCAAGGTTCTCCTCCCACAGGCACAAGCTGATATTCCTGTAGTGCAGTGAGATTCGCTGGGGATGGGGAGGACAGGTGTGGCTCTCATTCAGAGGTGTGCACACACATGCCTTGTGGTTTGTGGGGGGAACCTCATTTCTCATTTTC
>NW_026005506.1:0-2005 GCF_001458135.2 Marmota marmota marmota | reverse complement strand
CACCATAAGTTACTTTCATTTCATGAAACACAGACATCTTCAAACAACCAGACTCACTGAAATTCAGTTTTTATTACGTACTTTTTATGCATTGTAGATAATGGCTAGATCTCTAGATCTTTCTTATTTCTAAATATCTTATATTTCAGGACATATAGAGAGTAGTAGAGAGTCAAAACTATAAACATATTTGACCTGAGTCATTTAATGAAGTCATTTTCATCATATCAAAGTTGTGAGTCTTGTTTTTCTGCTCTTATTTCTAATTCATTAGAATACCTGTTTTGTTGTTTTTGAACATCAGATGTATTTTCTTGGTGTTCTATGACAATGTCTCCTTGATAGAGTCATTAACTATCTCTGCAAAATGATGAAAATATAACCTGAAACTGGACAGGCTGAAACCATTAACATTTTATCCAATTTCAGTCCTGGATTTCATTTTGAAATAGAGTTATTGGAGGTATATATAGGAAAATGCCTCTTCGTCCTCTCCTATTTCCTGGCTGTATCCTGGGGTAGTCACCTACCACCATTCAGCCTCCATTTGTTTATCGTCAAAACCTGTTCTGAAATTACCTCATGTCTATGGTGACTACAGAACAGACATAAATCTCTCTCTCTTTTTTTTATCAGTGTTACAAAACAAACCAAAAAAAAAACAATAGTAGTGAAGTGGGAAGAAATAATTATAATTTTTCACATTAGTATTGGAATCCTAATGTGAATCCTAATGTCACGTTAACAAAAATATAAAATAAATATACATAGAATGGTAAATGAATGCAATTTATAAAAGCAATTATGAAGTAGCAATGTTAATAAAATATGGCAGAAAATGATTTTGCAATCGCCTTTTTGTAGTACTATAGTACTTATGTAATGTGGTCCCCTCTGGAGATGACTATAACTTTTCTTTTATTAACTGCATTTTTTTCTCTAAAATTTTCTGAGCAGACCAAATGTACTTAAATTTTAATCCTCAGTCATATAAAATAGATGCACAGTAATAATACTGCAAATTGGAGTAACTAAGTCATGTTTTTCTTAACGACCTTATACAGTCATGGACAGGACAAGATGGTTTGGTATAACAAAGACTGCATATATGATACCTTTTGTTTCAGAAAATACCATTGCAGCTAAAACACTGCAAAAACTTGTCCAATGAATTGTATTAATTTTGTTGGAAATCTACTACAATTGGTGATGAAATGAAACACGCAAAGAGAAAATCAGAAGTACTGTTCACACCTACCATATCCTTAGAATGCATTGCTCTATTAGTAGCTTTCATAAATCCATCTCCCTGCCTCTCATCATCTAAGTGCATGTTAGAGGCATCCTGTCCTATACCAAGAGTTTGTTCCTCACAGCTGCCTTTCCTGAATGAAAGGGAGGAAGCTGAGAAGGAAAGAGTTGTGATAGACATAACTCATGACACATTTTTGATTTATTGTGCATTCCAACATCCACTTTCACCTTAAAATACTTCTCCTTGTTTTTGTTATCCTGCCAATGTTGAAATTCACTTCTTCAAAATATCTTATACCTGGGGGCTGGGGCTGTGGTTCAGTGGTAAAGTGCTTGTCTAGCATGTGTTAGGCACTGGGTTTGATCCTCAGCACCATAAATAAATAAATAAAATTCCATTGACAACTAAAAAAAAAAAATCTTAGACATTCCAGGCCAGTGATGCATGCCTGTAATCCCAGGGGCTCGGGAGGCTGAGGCAGGAGGATCCAAACTTCAAAGCCAGCCTCAGCAACTTATCAAAGCCATAAGCAACTTAGTGAGAGCCTATCACTCAGTAGTTAAACACTCCTCAGTTCAATCCCCAGTACCAATTATATGTATTAAACCTTAGAAGGGAACATCAAGCTGTCACTTTAGTCTTTAGGTATTTTTAACCCAATACCTTGTAAAATATATGAATCTGCAGTCAAAGAGTCCTAAAGTCGTAAATTAGCCCCATGAAAACCTCAGATATACTGATTATCAGAAT
>NW_026005505.1:0-2005 GCF_001458135.2 Marmota marmota marmota | reverse complement strand
TAACCATAACCCTAACCCTAATGCTAACCCTAGGCTTAAATTTAACTCTATCCCTAATTGTAACCCTATCCATTACCCTAAAACTAACCTGAAACCTAAACCTAACCCTATCATTACCCTAATTTTAACCCTAATGCTCATACAAGCCTTAACTTTAAACCTTAACCTATCCCAAACACTAATAATGACTGTTACCCTAATAATATCCTTAGCTCTAAACCTGACCCTATCTTTAAACCTACCATTAAACTAGATGTAACCATAAACCTAATTCTAAAACTATCTTTAACCATAATGCTGGACCTGAAATTAGCCCTAGCCCTAACCCAAACCATAACCCGAGTTTTAACCCTAATTCTAACCCTCGGCCTAGCCCTAATCTCAGCTACAACCCCATCCCGTACACTAAACCTAACCATAACCCTAAACCGAAACCTAACCCATCGCCCTAACTCTAGGCCTAACAATAACACTAAGCCTAGCAATAATCCTAGCCCTAATTTAGTCCTATCCAAAACCTAACCTTAGTCCTCAGAATAACTCTTGCCCTAGCCCTAGCCCTAGTTCTATCCTTAGTCCTAGCCCTAATCCTAACTCTAAATCTAAACCTAACTCTAGATTTAACTGTAACCATATGCCTAAACCAAACAGTAACATAGCCCTAATAATAATGCTAATCCTAAAACTTGAACTACCCCCTTAGCCCTAATCATAAAACAAAACAAAACCATAGCCATAACACTAACCCTTATTCAAAACCAAACTCTAAACCTACAATTAGCCCTAACCCTAACTCTAAAACTAACCCTGAACCTGATGCTGACCCTAACACTAATCCTAGCTCTAAACATCACCCTAACCTTAAATTTAACTTAGCAATAGACCTTGCTGTAACCCTAACCATAAAACTAGCCCTAATCATAACCCTAGTTCATATATTAGTCATTGTCCTAATGCTACCCCTAACTGTAACACAAATCCTACCCATAATCTAAGCCATAACCCTAGATTTAACCTAAATCTAACCCTCACACCAGCCCTAACCCTAGCTCTACCCCTTTCCCTTACCCAAAGCCAAACCCTTACCCAAATATTATCCCTAGTACTAACCCTAATCCTTAGACCAACTTCAACTCTAACCATATTACTAGTCCTAACCCTAGCCCTCATTCTAGCTCTAATCCTAACCCTGACCCTTAATCTGACCCTAACACTAACCCTGGGTCTAAATCTGACCATATTTGTAAACCAACCCAAACATTTGCCCTACTGGTGATGGTATATCTTTACTTAACCCTAACACTAGACCTAGACCTAAAGTTAATACTAAAATAGTCATAACTCTAGCCCTAGACCTAAACAAATCATAGCTATAGCCCTCACAATAACCCTTAACCTAAACCAAACACTAACCCTGCACCTAGGCCTAAACCTAGTCTTAATTCTGGCTATAACCCTAACCCTAACACTATCCCGAACACTGGCCCTTACCCTACCACTAAACTTAGCTCTAAATCTGACCCTATCCCAAAACCTAGACCTAACAATAGACCTAGCCATAACCCTAATCATAATACTAGGCCGAATCATAACACTAGCTCTTTCTTTTTATTATTATTAGTTGTTCAAAATATTACAAAGCTCTTCACCTATCATATTTCATACATTTGATTCAAGTGGGTTATGAACTCCCATTTTTACCCCATATGCATATTGCAGAATCACATCAGTTACACATCCACGTTTTGACATACTGCCATACTAGTGTCTGCTGTATAGTAGAGGATAGGAAAGGCAGTAGAATACAACCCTAGCTCTTTCATTACCCATAGTTCTAACCCAAGCCCTAAACCTAACATAAAACCTAGCCCTAATCCTAGTCTTAAACTTAGTCCTAAGCATAACCCTAACCCCAATCATAAGTCCTAACACTAACCCTAACCCTAAACCATGCCTTAGACCTAACCCTAGCTCAAGGAAAACCCTTACACTAAACATAACCCTA
>NW_026005504.1:0-2005 GCF_001458135.2 Marmota marmota marmota | reverse complement strand
TTTTATTTTATTTAGACACAGTCTCACTAAGTTGTCTAGGCTGGCCTCAAACTTGTGATCCTGTCTCACCCTCTCAAGCGGCTAGGATTACAGGTGTGCTCCACCATGTGTGGTCCTTTTTTGTTTTTTTGTATAGAACATAAAAAAATTTAAATTACTAGTTTAATTTTGGAGATTGAGCCTTCCATACACTAAGTGGAATAAAGAATCTGACACTGTGCCTGTGTTGGAAACAGCCCATGACAACCCTGAAGGAAAGCTGTGTAGAATCCTCGAGAGACCTTTTAGATGACTTTCGTTCCAAGAGAGATTTAAAAATACAGTGCTCACAAGGTAAGCAGGTGCAGGAATACAATGACTTGTATCTCTAAACCCAAATCTACATCTGCCTTGATAGTATGTGTTCCACTTTTATTGGAGAAGCAGGTACAGAGGAACAAGCAACACATACCTAATAGCCAGTGAGACTTGGCGTCCCAGTATCAAGGAGGTGCTAGATGGGAGATGGGTGCACAACTATTTATTAGAGATGAGCAGACCATTGCCTTGCAGGCATGTGGACCCAGGACTCCCAGGTACTGTAATTTTTCAAAAGAAGCTGGCTATCAGAGTTTTCATGAGGAATCTCCTGCCTTTATATGACTATATTTGCAGGATTATATTTCCTAGCCACTGAAATGTTCAGAAAGTGCCTTTCATGCACCTCAGCATATGTATACTTTTGCCCTTGAGTCAGAATGAGCTGACCTCAGGGAGGCTCCTGCTTCCTAAACCCTACTTAAGTTTCCCCTGTGGCACTTACCGCTCATGGCATTATGTCCTGTATTAGTTTCATAGGATCTGTGTCCTCACTAACCTTGAGAGCAGGACCCTGAGATCAGGACCCTAATACATTGTATTAGGTATTATAAATCATCTAGAGATGATTTAAAGGATACAGGTGGATGTGCATAGGTTCTGTGTGAATAGTACTCCTTTGTATACCAGGGACATGGGCATCTGTGGGGGATTGGGGAGGGGACCCTGATCTAATCCCCTGAGTATACAATGAGATGACTTTATTTCTAATTTTAAATGTTGTGACCACATAAACATGAACTGCTTGTGTTCCCATGATCAGCATTCCATAACCATTTACTGAATATATAAGTGGACTCCCAAGCTGACGTCTCAAATACTTTTCAAAATTTCAATAGAAGGCCATTGTTACAACACAGACACAGAAGGAGAGGCCCAAGCAGAGGACAGCATGTGACCCATGGCTGCTGGAGCAGTTGCTCTGCCAATGGTGAGGAGTTCAGGAAGCAGCAGATTCTCCCCAAATAAGGGCTGGCAAGCGTTTTTTTCAGCTTGCGCTATTTGCTGGGTGATTTGTTTGTTTGCTTTTTTCACCTAGGGGGAGTGGTAAGGAAACAGCCGGAAATGGTTTCTTTTTCTTTTCTTCAGCCATCACTGATTAAGAGGTTATATAATCCACAAAGTGACAGCTGCTGGATATTTAGTTGGAATTTACAAATGTTGACCATGGGTGTGGAGGTCGCATAGTAGTGTCCCTAGAGAGCAGCCCCAGGCTCCAGGCCTTCCCAACCCCCACCCTTCCATTGGGCTTCCACCATCTTGCTAGGACAGAGTTTGCCACCAAGTTGAAATTCAGCATCCTCTGATCCCAATCACCTACTCCCCAGCTCTCCTCCGGTCCTCCTGTGTTCCTTTTCTAGTAATTGGCTTCCTTTATCCACCTGGCCAGGTGTTTACTACTTATCCCGTTTCCTCCCTTGTCCTCTGACCATTGCCCCAACACTGTTTATTTGTTTTCTTAAATATGTTTTCTGGGTTTTGTCTCTTACTACAACTGTCAGCATCAGAAGTGTTTTCAACTGATCTGTGGTCTTATTTCACTCTGTCTTCTGCATTGTGAGTTGGACATCTGCAAATGAAAATCTTAGTATAGTATATATATATATATATATATATATATATATATATATATATATATATATATATA
>NW_026005503.1:4153-6852 GCF_001458135.2 Marmota marmota marmota | reverse complement strand
ATGGTAAGGAATAGGTTTAGAACTAAGAATAGGGCTAAGGCGACAGAATTAGTATTAGTGCTAGTGTTAGGGTTAGCGTTAGGGCTAAATTAGGGCTAGGATCATGTCTAGGATGAGTGTAAGGGTTAAATCTAGGGTTAGAGTTAGGGTTAGATTTAGGGGAAGGAATGGGGTTATATCTAGGTTCAGATATAGAGTGAAGGATAAAATTAGGGATAAGGATAGAGTTAAGGTTTGGGTTAGGATCAAGGATAGGTATAGGGCTAGAAAGAGGGCTAGCATTTGTGTTAGGGTACGGCAAGAATTAGGACTAGGGCTAATATCAGGTCTAGGGTTAGGGACAGTTTTAGGGTAAGGTTGATGGCTAGGTCTATATTCAGAGTTAGGTTTAGGGTAAGGTTCAGGTTTAGACCTAGGGGTATTATAATAATCAGGTCAGGTTTTAGGTTTAGATTAGGTTGAGGTTTATGGTTAGTGATCAAATTGGCATTAGGGTAGACTTAGGATTAGTGTAAGGGATAGGGTTAGGTTTAGCTTCAGGTTAGTTTTAGGTTTCATGTTAGGTTTAGGTTAATGGAGAGGGTTAGGGTTAGGCCTAGGGTTAGCATTAGGTTTATGGTTATTGTTTGGGTAATTGATCAATTTAGAGCTATGATTAGGGCTAGGATTATGTTTAGGATTAGGGATAGAGTTAGGGTTAGGGTTATGGTTAAGACTAGGGTTAGGGTTGGGGTTAAGTTTAAGATACAGGTTAGGGTTTAAGCTAGGGTTAGTGCTAAGTCTAGGGTTATGTTTAGGGTTAGGTCAAGGGTTACGTTAGTATTAGGGTTAGGGCTAGGGTTAGGGTTAGTATTAGGCTTAGGGTTTACTTACCGTTAGGTTAAGTTTAACGCTCATGGATTTAGTAAGTGTTAGGGCTACATTAGAATCAGAGCTAGGGATAGAGGTAGATTTAGGGTTAGAGCTAGAGTTAGCATTAGGTTTAGGGTTATGGTTAGGTTAATGGATGGAGTTAGAGCTAGGGTTTGGGGATGGTTACCATTAGGATTAGGGCTAGGTTTAGGGGTAGAGTTTGGGATAGGGTTTTTTGGGGGGAAGGATTAGGGTTTAAGCTAGAGTTAGGACGAGGGCTAAGTTTTGGGTTAGGTTCAGCGTTATGTCTTGGGAAAGGATTACTGTAGGTTTAGGGTTAGGGTTAGGGTTAGGGCTACGTTTATAATTAGGGTTAGGATAGGGTTACGGTAATGGATATGGTTAGATGTAAGTTTAGGTTTAGGTTTAGGGTTAGATTTTATTTTAGGGTTAAGGTTAAGGCATGGTTATGTTTAGGTTTCGGGTATGGGTTAGGGTTTGAGAGAGTGTTAGGGCTATGGCAAGTGTTAAGTTTAGGGTTAGGTCTAGGATTAGTTTTCTGGTTAGGGTTAGTGTTATGGTTCGGGTTATGGCTAGGTTTATCAATAGGGTTAGGGATAGGTTTAGGGTAATGTGTATGTTCAGAGCTAGGTTTAGGGATAGGGTTAAGTATAGGGTTATGGATAGAGTTAGGGTTAGAGTTAGGGATAAGTCTAAGTTTATATTTAGGGAAAGATAGGCATTGAGTTAAGTTTAGGACTAATGCTACAGTTAGGGTTAGCATTAGGGCTAGGGTTAGGGTTATGGTTACATGTAGGGCTAGTTTTAGGCTTAGGATTAAGTCTAGGTTTTGTGTTAGGTTAAGGTGTATTGTTATTGCTATGGGTAATATAAGAGCTAGGATTATGATTAAGGCTAGTTGTAGGGTTAGGATTATGGCTAGGTCTAGTGTTAGGTTTATGTTTTAGGTTAGGGTCAGGCTTAGAGATAGCTTAGTGTTAAATGTAGGGTCTGAGTTCAGGTTAGTGTTAGGGTTAAGGTTAAAGTCAGAATTAGGACTAGGTCTATGTCTAGGGGTAGAATTAGTCTTTGCATTAGTTTAAGCATTATTGTTGGGGCTAGGGCTAGGTTTTGTTTAAGTCTAGGGCTAGAGATAAGGCTAGATTTAGGATTAGATTTAGGTCTAGGGCTAGTGGTAGAATCAGGTTTAGTATAAGGTTACTGGAAGGGCTAGTGTTAGGGTTTGGTCTAGTGTTAGGGTCAGGTTTAGACCTAGGTTTAGTGTTATGGTCAGAATAAGGGTCAGAGTTAGGGTTAGGGTTAGGGATAGGTTAGAGCTAAAATGAGGACTAGATTTAGGACTATTAATAGGGTTAGGATTTTGATTAGCCTAAGGATTAGGGATAGGTCTAGGGTTACCATTAGGGTTAGGGTTTTTCTTAGGCTTAGGGATAGAGTTAAAGCTAGTGTTAGGGTTAGATTTAGTGTTAAAGCTAGGTTTAGGGCTCTGATTAGGGCTAGATTTTGTGTTAGTGTTTCGGCTTGGAATAGGGCAACAAGTAATGTAAGAATCAGGGTTACAATTAAGGTTAGCTTTAGGGTTAGTGTTAGGGGTAGTTCTCATGTTAGGGTTAGGTTTAAGTTTAGGATGAATTTAGAGCTTGGTTATTGTTAGGAAAGGAGTCAGGGGCAGGGTTAGTTTTAGGGTTAGGTTTAGGAATCAAATTAGGGCTAGGTTTACTGTTAGGGTTTGTTGTAAGGTTAGAGTGGTGTTTTAGACCTAGGGTAATTGTTAAGGTATAAGTCAGGGTCAGGGTTAGTTTTAAGGTTAGGGTTTGGACTCGAAT
>NW_026005503.1:0-2547 GCF_001458135.2 Marmota marmota marmota | reverse complement strand
TAGGGATAAGTCTAAGTTTATATTTAGGGTAAGGGTTAGGCATTGAGTAAAGTTTAGAACTGAGGCAAGAGTTATGGTTAAAATTAGGGCTAGGGTTAGTGTTTGAGTTACTCTTAGGCCTGGGTTTAAGCCTAGGATTCGCTCTAGGTTTTGTGTTAGGTTAAAGTGTAGGATTAGGATTATGGGTAATGTAAGAGCCAGGAGTATGATTAGGATAGTTGTAGGTTTAGGTAATGGCTAGGTCAAGTGTGAGGTTTAGGTTTTTGGTTAGGGTCAGGTTTAGAGTTAGCTTAGTGTTAAATTCAGGGTCTGTGTTCAGGTTAGTGTTAGGATTAAGGTTAAAGCCAGAATTAGGACTTGGTTTGTGTCAAGGGGTAGGGTTAGTTTTTGTGTTAGGTTAAGTGTTATTGTTAGGGCTAGGGCTAGGTTTTTGTTTAGGTCTAGGGCTAGTGTTAAGGGTAGTTTTAGTATTAGGCTTAGGTCTATGGCTAGTGTTAGAGTCTGGTTTAGTATAAGTTTACTGGTAGATCTAGTGTTAAGTTTTGGTCTAGGGTTAGAATCAGGTTTAGAACTAGGGTTAGTGTTTTGGTCAGAATGAGGATCAATGTTAGGGTTAGGGTTAGGGATAGGTTAGAGCTAAAATGAGGACAAGGTTTAGGATTATTATTAGGGTTAGTGTTTTGATTAGCCTAAAGATTAGGAATATGTCTAAGGTTACGATTCGGGTTAGGGTTTTGCTTAGGTTTAGCGATAGAGTTTGAGCTAGTGTTACGTGTAGGGTTAGGATTAGGATTAGTGTTAAAGCTAGGTTTAGGGTGCAGATTATGGCTAGATTTTGTGTTAGCATCAGGGCTAGGGTTAGGACAAAAAATAATGTAAGAATCAGGATTACAATTAGAGTTATATTTAAGGTTAGTGTTTAAGATTAGTGTTTATGTTTAGGTTTAAGGTTAGGATAAATTTGGAGCTAGGGTTACTGTTGGGATAGGAGCCAGGAACAGGGTTATTTTTAGGGTTAGGACTCAAATTAGGGCTGGGTTTACTGTTAGGGTTTGGTTTAAGTTTACAGTGGTGTATTAGAGCTAGGGTGAGTGTTAGGGTATATGTCAGAGTCAGGGTTAGTTTTAAGGTTAGGGTTAGGATTCGAATTAGGCGTAGTATTTGTTCCAGGTGTACTTTAGGGTTTGTTTTAAGTTAAGGTTTAGAGGTAGGTCTATTGTTTGGTTTTGTTTTAGTCCCAGGTTAGGGTTAGCACTAGTTTTATGATGAGTATTAGGTTAGGTCTAGTGTTAGTGTTAGGCTTTGGCTTATGTTTAGGGTTATATTTAGAGTTAGGCTTAGATCTAGGGTTAGGCTAGGACTCAGGATAGGGCAAGGGTTAGAACTAGGGTTAGGGCTAGGTTTAGAGTTATGGTAAGGAATAGGGTTAGAACTAGGCACAGGACTAATGTGAGACTTAGAGTTTGTCTTAGGGCTAGGATTAGGGTTAGGGTTTGGATAAGGGTTAAATTAAGGTCAGGATTAGGACTAGGGTTAGTGTTCAGTTTAGGCCTAGTGATAGGGTTATGGTTAGGGTTATGTTTCAGATAAGGCATGGCGTTATACCTAGTTTTAGAGGTAGGGTGAGGGTTAGAGAATGATTAGGGCTAGGCATAGAGTTAGGGTTATGATTAATGCTAGGTTTAAGGCTAGGATGAGGGCTAATGTTTTTTTTTTAGGTTTAGACTAGGTTTATGGCTAGGGCTAATATCAGGTCTAGGGTTATGGTTAAAGATAATTTTAGGGTTAGATTTAGGTCTACATCTAGTGTAAGGGTTAGGCTTAGGGTAAGGTTCAGGTTTAGAGCTAGGGGAATTTTTAAGGTTAGGGTCAAGCTTAAGGTTTGGTTTAAGTTAGGATTTAGGTTTAGGGCTCGAATTAGCATTAGGTTTAGATTTGGGGTAATGATAGTGTTTGGTTTAGGGTACAGGTTAGGTTTTGGGTAATTTATAGGGTAAGTATTAGCAATAGGGTTAGGGTTAGGTTTAGGGTTAGCATTAGGGTAAGGGTTAGGGTTATGGTAGTGGGTCGGATTTGAGCTTAGTTTAGAACTAGAATTAAGGTTAGGAATAAGTCTTGGGTTATGGTTAGGGTTAAGTTTAGAACTAGGGTTAGGTTTAGGGTTATGTTTAGTGTAAGGGTTAGATTTGAGCTATGGTCATGGCTAGGGAGAGGGTTAGTTTTAGGGTTAGGTCTAGGGATAAGAATATGCTATTGTTAGTATTAGAGTTAGGGTTAGGGCTAGGGTTATCATTAAGGTTAGGTTTAGGTTTAGGGTAATGTATAGGTTTAGATATAGGGTTAGGTTAGGGTTAGATTTTGGTTTAGGTTTAGGATTAAGGCTATGATTGTTTAGGTTTCTGGTTAGGTTATGGCTTGAGTTACATTTAGTGTTATGACAAGTGTTAAATTTAGGATTATGTCTAGGGTCATTTTTCTGGTTAGTGTTAGGTTTAGAGTTAGGGTTTAGGCTAGGATTATCAATAAGTTTAGGGTTGGGGTAATGGG
>NW_026005502.1:0-2005 GCF_001458135.2 Marmota marmota marmota | reverse complement strand
GGAGGAGGAGGAGGAGGAAGAGATGGAGGAATCCCAGAGCTTCCTTTTTTTTCTGTCATGTGAGGACATAGTGAGAAGGTGAACATCTGAAAAATAGGAAAAGGCACCTCACTGGAAACTGAATCCTACTGATCCTTAATTTTGAGCATACTAGCCTTTGAACTGTGAAAAATGCACGTCTGTTGTTTAAACCACCAATGCCATGATATTTTTCTATAGTAGTCTGAAACAAGACCACCTGCAAATCAAGGTATCAGTATGTTTTCTATTTTGTTTGTGGTGGCCTCCATCCTTTTGATATCTAATAAGGATTTCAACTATTCTATTTGAACCAGAAGTTCCATCATGATCATTATTTTTCTAGTTTAACAGGAGTACATGTTGTGTCAGATTCACCATGTTTGAAAGCTGCTATGATTTTATGTTGTAATAATTCATTTACTTATTTTTAGTCAGTATTTTTTAAAATAGGAATTTAACATTTTTTTTTACTCTTTTTAACTTAAAAATCACATAAGTTTCTTCAATGTGGAATTTGAGACCGTGATGGTTAAAACTTGATTGCTACAGAATTCAAATCTCCTTCATTGTTAAAATTAGATGCTAAAGGTTTAGTTTCTGATATTCAGTATTTCAAATGTATAATAGTTTGGCTAAGATTTTTATTTTACATTTGAAAATATTGGTTCAAGAGTATTTAAATGACTTACCCTCAGTTGTAAAATTTGTCAGTAATAAGAAAGGAGATTTTACTGACTAAGAGGCAATAAAAGAATCAATAAGAAAACACAACTTGAAAAGTGTACCCGAATCACAAATAGAGAAACAGTAAAAGATGAAATAATGATGTTCATCACAAACCACCCAAACTCTCATTCTTTTTTTAAATATTTAAACAATAGTTCTTTATTTTTAAAAAGGTTAGTTTCAATGAATACAAAGTTGCTGTGCAAATTGATTTCAAAATATTTCTATTGATAAGATTATCTCTTAGCAAAATAGCAATTATCTAGTAGCAAAAGTGTATGTTTAGATTTGAATAGCAAAATAAAATGGGATTCAGAATTGTGACCTTGTAGACCTCCTCGCCCACACCCCACTATCAGGTGGCACCTGGCAGCACTTTTACTCAAACACATGGGGCTTACACTATTTGAAAATGTCTTTTCAAGCAAAATCATAACTGTCAAAATAACCTACATAAACTCTCATTCTTTAACCACCATCTATTTTCGATCCTCTTGGTTTTAATGAGACCTCACACAAACTGATCAAAAGTGATTCTACATAGACTTGTACATCCTATAGGTAAAGACCTTAGTTGTAGTCACTCCCTATTTTACACAGTCATACCTATCCCTACCAAGATAATTCTGTAACTTTAGCACCCAAAACAATGTGCAGACCTAGCTTCACCCCACTCCTTGGGAGGTATCCTGTGATTCTTTCTGATCTGTGGTTTCTTTTTCTGCAGCATTTAACATAATCTTGTTGAACTCAGAGTGTTCCCAGTGATTTTTGATTGATGGTAATAGAGAATGTCCAAATCAAAAATTAGAAAATATAAAATTCTTTGTACTTAATTTCAGAAAGAGTCTCCCTGCCTCTAGATTTTGTCTTGCCAGAAGTATGCAATGTTTTTCAAATCTGATTTCTGGTTAAAGTGAATCTTACCTTTGTACTTTACCTTTTATTATTTATTTCCATTTTTAAGATTGTTAAGTATGACAATTACAATGGGGGAATTTCTTGAAGGTTGTTAATTTCTGAATTCAACACTTATGGCAAAATTGTATATGATAAAATTTTATATGATAAAATGCCTTGGAATAGTTATCTTAAATTCTTGATTAACAACCAGTGTATAGAAAAGTTATAATTGATAAAAGTGTTCTCTATGTATGCATTGTATATAAACATCTTATTATTTGATTTGTCAATAATTTGTCAATTATTATTACTTCCCTTTTTTTCTTTTTTTTTTTTTTTTTTTAATTTTTTTTTT
>NW_026005501.1:0-2005 GCF_001458135.2 Marmota marmota marmota | reverse complement strand
TTGTGCTTCAGCTCTGGAAGCACCACTGCAGTATCATGAATGGGGCCGAACATCTGAAGAAAGGGAACAAACTACAGAGGATGTACTGTGGAGCGTCTTTCACAGGCAACAGGACTTCAATCAGTCAATGTACAGAATCCCAAAGACAAAGGGGAAATGCTACGATATTCAGGGAAGATCCCAGCATCAGGGGAAGTCAAGCTCACCCAGAAAGACCAGGTTCCTGTAGGTCTCCAGCATCACGTCCCTGTACAAAGCCCTCTGAGCAGGGATCAGGAACTTCCACTCCTCCTGGGAGAATTCAATGGCCACATCCCTGAATGTCAGCAGACCCTGAAATTAAAACAGGCTTCACAATGGGGCACTGGGGACAGTTACAATCTTGATGCAAAATGTGAACCATAGAACCCAGACATGGTGGCACATGCTTGTATCCCAGCTATCCCCAGGCTGAGGTGGGAACATTGTAAATTGGAGGTGGGACTGGGAAACATAGCAAGATCCTCTCTGAGAATGAAGAACATAGGAGTAGGGATGTAATGGCAGAGGAGACCTAGGTTCAACCCCATTACTGCAAAGAAGTAAACTGAAGTGAAATGAGAAGGGAGGAGAAGTGTAAGCATGCAACTGATTCAAGTGAGAAGAGCTGCACTGTGAGGCTGTAAATACACATTTGGTATCTGTCTGTCTGCTGATGTGGAGCTCACCTGGAATCCCTGGAGAACTAAGAAGGATTTCAATGCTAGTGAGAAGACAGGTGCCAAAGCCCCCTAGAGAGCTTCACAAAGGGGCTTCTCCCCAGAAAGCCACAGGCAGGAGAGGCAGTTGTAACACAGTCCTGCCACCTACCTCCATGGAAGGGAGAGGGACTGAAGTCCCAACTGATCACCATCACCCAGGATGTAATCAAGCCTGCCTACATAATGGAGCCTCCATAAAAACTCAATAGGATGGGGTGAAAGGGTGTTCAGATCAACGCGTGGGTGGAGGGTCCGGGAGGGTGTCGCACCATGCAAAGTGATGTGAGCTCCACGTCCTTTGCCCACACCTTGGCCTATGCACCTCTTCCATCTGCGTGTTCACCTGTATCTTCTGAACAGGCGTTACCACAAGGCAAATGCAAGTAAAGTCCTTGACAGTTTTACGAAGCACTCTAAACATTTGTAAGACATCTCCCAGTTTGAATTATCATCATGTGAGGAGGGGATGAAGGAAGCCCCATTTACAGAAAGTCGTTCTGAATCATGGGCCATACTTTTGCAGGCCTCTGAAAAGGGGCCCATTTTGTGGGACAGAGACCTCAGCTGGTGGGATCCACCATGTATCTACACACACAGTGTCTGAAGTAGGTGAAATGACAAGTGCCCTCTGAAGAACTGCATTCTTGGCATATGGGCAAAATCCCTCACTTATTTGGGATCACAGAAGCTTTCTGTGTGCCGAGGGTATATAAGGAGAAACTGAGCTTGCTTTACCTGTGTTTTCATATGTTCTGGTATTTCTGAGAATGTTATATCTCCTAGTTGTGTTTTATTTTAATTTTCCTTAAGGCAAGATACTGCCTAAATCTATACAGATTTCTCCCCTGCAGAAAACACAAGAAACATAGTAGCCAGCCACAGTGGTACACAACTGTAATCCAGACCCAGGAGGAAGAAGCAATCATTTGAGACAGATTAGGTCACAAATCTTAACCTTCAGTTTCAGAAGCTAAAAACGATCCCAATTTTCTTTCTGTGCACAATGGAATAAATACAGAAGCCAATTGCAGAGGAAAAATTAACACCCCCCCAAAAAGGGAAAATGAAACACCTCATTTTTAACAAACCCATGGTAAACAGGAAAAAGATTCAGAAAATATCTCAAACAAAAGCAAAATAAAAAAAAAAAAAATACACCAAAATTCATGAAATGCACTGAGGGAGAAAAAAAAAAACAAAAGAAATACCTTAGGGTAGTGAAACTTTACAACAAGGAAGAAAAAACCCAGGTCAACTAACCATAC
>NW_026005500.1:0-2005 GCF_001458135.2 Marmota marmota marmota | reverse complement strand
GTGAAAGTGTTAGATTTAGTGTTAGGGTTAGTGTTTTTGTTAGGGTTAGGGTTAGGTTTAGGTTCACCGTAATGGTTAGTATTAGGGTTAGAGCTAGGTTTATGTTTATGTTTGGGTTAGTTTAAGGGTTAGGGTTATGGTTGGTCAGATTTAGTGTTAGGTTTAGGGTGAGGGTTGGGGTTGGGGTTAGGGTTAGACTTACAGTTAGTATTAGTGTTTGTGTTAGGGTTAGGGTTAGTGTAAGGGCTAAGTATAGGGTTTGGATTATGGTTAGTGTTAGGGTTAGGGTTAGGTTTAGGGTTATAGTTAGTGTTAGGTTTAGGGTTAGGTTTAGGGTTAGATTTAGGATTAAGGTTAGGGTCACAATAGTGTTAGGTTAAGGTTTATGTTAGGGTTAGGGTTTTGGTTAGATTAGGGTTAGTTTTAGGGTAGGGTTAAGGTTCATTTTATGGTTATGGTAAGGGTTTGAGTTAGGATTAATGTTAGGGTAAGGGTTAGTGCTGAGAGCCATAGCCAAGTAGGAATGACGCATGGCAATTTCTTTTTCAGCCTACCCAATGTTGCTTATAGGGAGAACTCTCCATTGTGGAAATGGGCTTGCCTTGTACCCAGGTCATTTGCAGTGACATTGCATGAATGTTTGAGAAAGGTGACTCTGCTCAAGGACCAGGGTGGATCTGAGTTTAGAGAGGATCCTTCTGGATTAGGGTGGGTCCAGGTTTAGGTTGTATCCTGCTGGGAATAGGGAGTATCCTGCTGCCTCAGGGGCCTGATCCTTGGGTTTATGGCGGTTCCAGGTTTAAGGTGGACCCTGCTGGGAATAGGGCTTATCCTGCTGCCTCAGGAGCCCGCCTGCTCCTTGAGTTCCCGTTGAGTTCTCAGGGGATTCAGAGAGTATTTTGGAATGCAGAGCCAGGTGGAGGTGTGGATTTTCCCCAGAACATGCGTGTAGAGTGCCGGTGACAGTTCTGGAATAAACAGTTGCTGTTCGAATCTACAAGGTATGTGGTGGCTTGTGATTTTGTGCCCAGCCAGACTGCGGCAGGTTAGGGTTATTGTTAGGGTTAGAGTTAGGTTTAAGGATAGGTAAGAGTTAGGGTTAGGGTTAAGGTTAGAGTAAGTGGTGGGTTTAAGTTTATTTTTAGGTTTATCGTAAGGGTTAGGGTTTGAGTTAGGTTTAGCATGAGGGTAAGTGTTAGAGTTAGGGTTAGAGTTACAATTGGTATTAATGTTAGAGTTACAGTTAGGGTTAGTTTGAGCTGCTGCAACTAATTCAGTTTGTCAAGTTTCAAGCACCTAGCACAAACCTTGTTTGATTTAGAGTTCCAACTGTGAGTATACCTATTGGGCAAAACGAAGTGAAACCTAAAAATTCAAAGTGTTCCAACGAATGAAAGCTTCAACCTACAATAACTAAATTTGGCGGCCCAAGTGGGAATGGAGTACTGATCATTACTGACAAGTATCATCAAGATAGGTTGAAAAAATACTTGCTGGGATTTCATTAAACTTGGAGTTCTGTGGAAGCTTTGTGAAGTCTTTCAAATGAAATTGATTTTTCCTTGCCTCTTCTTAAGGCTACTGCAAGAGGGAATAAGGCATAGAGAGTGCAGTGAGAACTAATTCAGTGTGTCAAGTATATAGCAGCTAGCACAAACTGTGCTTGATTTAGAGTTCCAACTGCATCTATTTCTATAGGTGAAAAAGAAGTGAAACCTAAAATTTCAAAGTGTTCTTGAAAAGCAATGCTTCAACCTAGAAGACTGAAATTTGGGGCCCCAAGTATGACTGGAGTACTGATCATTATGGCCAAGTATCAAAAAGATCTTATGAAAATAATAATTGCTGGGATTTCAGTAATCTCGGAATTCTGTGGAACCTTGGAAAACGTTTTCAAATGAAATTGTTTTTATCCTCTCTCTCATTCAGGCTACTTCAAGAGGGAACAAATCATACAGCAAGCACTGAGAACTAATTCAATGTGTCAATTTTCAAGCAGGTAGCA
>NW_026005499.1:0-2005 GCF_001458135.2 Marmota marmota marmota | reverse complement strand
AGGGGGAATGGCAATCTTGCCATGTCCTTAAATTACTGAGAGTCCATACTGTAAATAAATGTTATATGAGTAATTTGGTTTAAAATGGAATATGTAAAAACAGAAACTAAAAGCACAAAACATAACATCCTTCCTTATCAGGAAGGATGAGAGCCTCCCAAACAGAAGGGAGGCCCCTCTTACACAGGAGGTCTCATTAACCAAGGAAAGTCTCTTGTAAACATAAGCGGCAAGGTTTCTCATAAAAATGCTTAGACCAAAGGATTTGAAACTTCTGTCTGAGAGAGATGGGCATTAGAAAAGGTGACATGTGCAATCAGAGGACTCAAGGGACAGACTTGGTCATGGCCATTAATCTCTCTGAGATGAGTCTGTTTCAGACCACACTTCTGACACTACATAAATCAAGTGAAAACACAAAGACAAATCTCCAGTAATGGAATTTTGATTTTAGATAAACAAAAATAGGATGGCAATCCAGTAAACACATGCACAGCCTCTGCTGTGTCAGAAGAACCAAGAAAAGGTTGGATTTTATTAGAAGAGGAAAGTTTCTTGAGATGATTTAAGAGAAAGCTCAGGCAGTGGTGCTTATGGTGCTGAGAGAGCCAGTGTTTTGAGGGCTTAGTGAGTCGCTGCAGTTACTAAGTCAAACTAATATTAAAGTCCTGGTTGGCTGTTTCATCATTAATTGCTAAATAAGATTATTCATAAAGTTATTGCAGTTTCCTTGTAGTGGTCTTAGGAGGTAATTCCTAGAACAGGGATCTATGATGCAAATGACAAATGGTCCTCGTTTTCAGATGAACTGATCAGGGTACCATACCATAAGAACTACCTTAATCGTCTGTCTTGGGGATAGCTTAAACCTGGGGGTGGATAGTGTTTGCATAAGTTTTCCAGTATTCCTCTGTGTGTGTATTTGGAGGTGCAGACAGAGTGCAGGAGAGGAGTCCTGCTCCTACTCAGCGGGCAGAGAAAGAGCTAGGGAAGAAGGAGACTCATTACCCGCAGAGGTCTCAGGTCCGTACTACCAGCGCAGGGTCAGTTTTTTATGGCGCCACCAGCCACCCCCTCCCAGGGGATGCCCTCTACTGCGCAGAGACTCCAGCTCAGGCCTGGGAAACACTCACTGAAGCAAAAGAAACCCGGTAGAAGGACTGCCACCAAGGTCCACATCTCAGCACCTCAGCGGGTTACCACCACCACTGGTGGCAGGTCTCCTGAACGGCAGGTGTCTTGAAAGCCGTTGCTGCCAAGGCAGTGGTTCCAGGCAGTTCCAACCACCACAAGGGGCTCCTGCACGCTCCCACTGAGGCCCTGAGCTCGCTCCTGGCCTGTGGCTCGCGCCCAGCTTCCTATGTCCACCTCCTCCTTTCTCCTACCGGTGGCCCCGCCCCTGCTCTCTCCTTGCCTACCCCTCAAGGCTGTGCCCTTGTTCCCAGGCTCACTGGACAGACGGATTTCAGATGCAGCTCTCATCCTGTTACAGGACTGGGGCCTTCCAGGAAACTGAAGCAGTGTGAAGAACCGCCCCCTCCCCATACCCGAATTCTTGCAATCAATTCAGAAAGAGTTCAGACCTGTCTCTCAGAGTAATAGGCATAAGTTTATTAGAAAGGATAGGAAAGGGGAAAGGGGACACCCTCAAGGGAAGAGTGGGTCCTCTTAGGAGAGGGACAGCTTGCCTCTCTTGCACTCCAGTTTTATTGGGGATCCCAGAGAAATTGCCAGAGTGTTCCACCATATCCACCTCTTGACTGACAGCAGGATGACATCAGACTTTCAAGTGCCCACTGTCATGACAAGTCTAGGTCACTTTGGCCCATGCTGACCAGTTGTAATTGGATTCTTAACCATAAGTTCTTATAGATTTTATGGTTAGGAGGAATTAACTTTAACCCCTTGAGTTCAAGGATCTTTGAAAAGGGTCACAAAAACCTGCCCCTTCAAGGGAATTTGTGTTCCCCTTATCAGGATTATTTCAAGCTTGTGTTTCTCCTAC
>NW_026005498.1:0-2005 GCF_001458135.2 Marmota marmota marmota | reverse complement strand
CAAAGTGGACCAGACAATGAGATTAAAGCATAAAGAGACATAACTAAATTCTGATGAGGGAAATCCCATCTGCCCTGCTTGGGAGGCATCCCCCACAAGAAGGGAGGAAAGTCAAGACCATTAGACCTCAGTGTGTGACATGCCATTGGGCATGTGAGTCATTAACTGTGATTAAGGTGCTCTGTGCCTTCAAAGTGGCAAGTGGGAGGAAGGGACCTGATCCTGTTTTGGGTCCCTTGGTCTCTGGGTATCAAAACCAGGGAAGCTGTTCCAAGCTCCTGTACACCGATCTGCATAATTATGTGGAATCTCCCATTTAGAGGTAGTCAGAGGGCGGCCGGTGTTGCCATCTGTCTGTAAGAACCCTTCCCTTGCCGTCTCACCAGGGGTGAGATGATGGGACGGGGGGCCCGAGGCTGGAGGACAGTCGTGGGGTATGGAAAGCTCACTGTGCTCTCTGGCACAGCAGAAGGGCAACATTTCTTTGAATGCTAAAAGGAGGTGGGAGCTCTTCAGCCTGGTTTTCCATCACATGTTTTCTGAACTGATAAAGACCTACCATAAGCATGGTCAGGACTCAGTAATTTGTCTCTTCGTTGATTCATCTGTTCACTTAACAATCAGTGAGCATCGGCCCTGCGCCAGGCACGGTACTCCACGCTGCGAGTTCACAGACCCACCAACCAGACACACACTGTCCTCTGGGAACTCCCTGTCCCGTGGGGCTCATCCCACCGGGAGGAGCAGTTGGAGAGGGCACATGGGGAAGGCTCTCCTACCCAGGGACTCTAAACTGGAGCGTCAAAAGGAAGGCCCAGCTACACCCGAAACAGGCTGGTACATCACTGCAGCTGGCACCGCTGATGTGTGGGAGAGGGCAGTGGAGGGCAGGCCAGGGGCCAGGAAGACTGGAGGGAGCGCCTAGCACAGAGGGCGTGGCCTGAGGGTAGTAGGTGGGCGCTGTCCCCGCCCACCCAAGAGGCTCCCTGGCCTGCCCTCCCCCACACCCCTGAGATTCCCACATCCAGTTCTACTCAGTGGAGGAGGAGAACCAAAGTTTCAGAAATGTGCCAGAACATGAAATAAGAGAGGATGTGAAACTGGACGTGTAGATTGCAAAGCACGTTGTCGCTGCCCCACGGCAGTGTAAACATCATGTTTTTACTCAAGACAGAAAGTAAAATCAAAGGAGAACTATTAGCACCCTCTCCTAGGGAGACCTACCTTTGCCCCTTCAGAGTGGGCCTCCCTCCCCTGAGTGTGAGTAGGGGAGTACTGCCCCTCTGAGAAGGTACAGGCAGATTCTCCAAGAAGGGGGCTTGGCTCCATGGGTCTTCTATTCTGATTGCTGCTCTGGGTGGGGCCTCTGGGAAGGCCTCAGAGTTTCCGATATCAACAGTGAACTGAATTGCAAAGAATGAAATGCTCTAAGAAGGGTCATGTACAAGGTGCTGTGAGAATATGCAAGAGGAATCAATGAGGTTATAAAGGGAGGCTAAAGAGATGAGGTTTTATTCGAGCTGGGTTTTGAAGGATGAATAGGAGTTCATGAAATGGGAATTGAGAATAGCTCCAGCAGAGGGAGATTTGTATGCAAAAGTCACAAAGAATGGAGACACATGCTCCATCTGCATCTTTATTCTCAGCACAGGATCCCCGGAGGACAAAGATGGATGACTGTTCCATCCATTCTTCAAAAATATGAATTTTGATAATAGTAGGAGAGCAGTAAACACAAAGATAAATTATTGCATATGATTTTGTTTTCTAGTCAAAGGGACCATCAAAGGGCTGATATTTGTCTGGATGGCATTAAGTTGTATGCTATAAATTTTTGCCACTTAAATATTTTCCATTTCCCATTGCTTTAAGTAGGAATTAGGTTGTAATTAGTATTTACTGGCTATGCTAAGGATTGAATTCCTCTTCCAAATCACACAGTCACCTACAAGGTTGCTACCAAACTCCATCCTTCATTTGCAGATGAGGAGGCCGAGGCTCATGC
>NW_026005497.1:0-2005 GCF_001458135.2 Marmota marmota marmota | reverse complement strand
AGAGAGAGAGAGAGAGAGAGAGAGAGAGAGAGAGAGAGAGAGAGACTCTACTTTCCAGATACAAAATATATACCCCAAAGCCACATCCCCAAAGAACCACTTTCTCCAGCGATTCCCACCTGCCTTTATTAATCACTCAGTTAATCCCATCAGGATTATCCCACTAATTAGATTAAGGCTATAACCGAATCCTTTCTCCTCCAAACCTTGCATGGTCTCACATGTGAGCTTTTGGGGGATACCACATCTAAACCATAACACCATGGTACAGAATTACGAAATCTTAGAGGAAAGACATATAACCAGGTTTGGAACAAGGCATCCAAAAATACAATTCATATCTCTACAACATTTCCCAATTGATTCTTCTAATATTTGCCTTGCCACCCACCTGATTCTTCTAAATCTAATCTCTTGCAGTGCTTCTTTTCTTAGTGACTGCTTAAGTCAGAAACATAAGACTCACCTAGGAATATTGTATTTTTTATCTCCTGGCTTCAAATGTTTTTGCAGGGCCTAATAGTATGGGCAAAGGCCAAACTCTGACTCTGGTAGTCATAGCCCCTCTATTGCTAAAGTCTCAATTTTCATGATTTTTCCATGTATATATTGCCTTAAATCCAACCATTCAAATATTTTGCTCTTTCTTGGACTTACCTTGATCCATACATATTCTTTCAGCAGGCAAGTTTTGTAGCCTTTTCTTACTCTTAATACTCTTTTACTCCTTCCCTTCAACAGAAAATGGATTCTTGCAGACAGAAGTGTTTTAGAGTAGTAAAAGGAAATCAGACCACCCTTCAAAAAATAATCTCTGACCCCTTTCCCTCTGTTTACAAAGTGGGAGAAAGGACTAGCTTGTATATTATAATTACATTGCTGACTGGAACATGAAAACATGCAGAAAAATACATTTCAGTATTCTGAGGAAAAGAAATGGTAGAAATGCATTAGAGGATTGGAGGCAGGGTGAAAGAAAGTTGGGAAGTGGCCAAGAGGCACCAGGAGTTAGGTATGGAGCACAGATTTTATGTCAATGACTATCAGATAAGCTACCAAAGAAAAATTTTTTTACAAGATAGTTGTAAAGTTGGGTAGAATAAGATAAAAATGTCAGTTTCCCAACTTGTTTGTTTGTTTTTTTACCTCCAATCACTTACCATATTTGAGATCTATAACATCTTTTATTTTCTTCCAAGTATATAATAATAATTATCAAATGACTTCTTAGGTATGGTAGTTATGAGCAGTGTTTTCAATTTTCAAAGTAGTAATATAAAATGTTTCAGATAGTCTAAAAATATAAAATAGATGCTGATGCATTCTTAGGAAGAAAGTGTGTGGTTATTACCAAAATGTGTACGCTGCGACAACTGCCATGTCATCCCTTAATCTACATAAGAGGAGGGTCAGCTCTATAAAATTCTGAACCAATTCATCAAAGAAGCCAAAAAATTAAGCAGACCACTTGTTTTGTGTAATAGAATTAAGAAAACCAAAATGGTTGAGTGAAATCTGCTTTTCCAAATGGTGTCATAGATGATGTGAGAATCATTGCATCTTGGTCCTGGGTCATGTGGCTGGTACTGTGTTAGAGTCTGTAAACAAGTCAAAATAACACCTGGCATTTTGCCAGGGGAATGTTAAAGTTCGGAAACAAGTCTGGATGGTACCTGGCAAAATGTCAGAGGGAGTGGTTTGAGAAGTAACAAAACCGAGCCATTAGGTGTAGAGATTCCTGATTGGTTGACTGATGTATCTAGTTTATGCTAATTAGATAAGCTGTGTGGAATGTATAAATACTGCTCCTGTCCTGCAATAAACGGCTCCCACTCCTGCTGTATCAACGTACACAAGTTATTCGTCACCCCCCGATTATTCTGCTGCAGCTGGACTGCGGCAGATGGTGGCCCATACCGGGAGCCCTGGGACACTCGGTGGTAAGTGACGAAAAAAAGCTGCTCGTCCACAGATAGGACGGGAGCAAATCTGCTCGTCCCTAGGC
>NW_026005496.1:0-2006 GCF_001458135.2 Marmota marmota marmota | reverse complement strand
ATTTCACTATATCGATGTTGTATTATTAGCACACAAAGATAAAAACACATTGCTAGAATGTTATGCCACACTTACAAACTTATTAAAAATTATAATCTAGAGAGAGGAATAGATAAAGTACAATTAAATTTTCCAATTAATTATT
The DNA here is from genome assembly GCF_001458135.2 of Marmota marmota marmota. Lineage (NCBI taxonomy): Eukaryota > Metazoa > Chordata > Mammalia > Rodentia > Sciuridae > Marmota > Marmota marmota. The sequence continues at coordinate 1,861 of NW_026005496.1, read as the reverse complement.
TAGGAGTTCTATTATCCTCCACCATGGTCCATCCACCAAAAATTCAAATACCTAGTGGCCTCCCTGAGTTTCAGCCTGGCTTTGGCCCCAGCCCTTTTGGAAAAGGAGTGTTTGTGCTGTCATTTCCTGTTGAAAGCATGTCACTTGCTTTGAGATTTTTAAATGGGCTTACAGCTAAGAGTTGCCTTGAGTCTTGGAGGAGACTTTGGACTTGAACTTCAGCAACCCAGGGACTGCAAAGACTAGGGGACTCTTGGAGAGGGACTGAGTGCATCTTTCATTGTGGGATAGGTGTGGGCCTTTGGGGCAGGGGTGGAATGTTAGGCTCTGAATCTGGGATGTCCCGCAGGGTTTCATGGGTCCAGAGGTGGGACCTCTGGGAAGTCCTTAGATCCTAAGGGCTCTGGCCTCCTCGGTGGATTCATCCCTTCAGGTTGGTGGACTGCTGGGGGTCAGGACTAGCTGGAGGAAGTGCCGCTGGGGGTGTGCTGGAAGGGCTCCTCCTCCCTGTGGCCCTTCCTCTCTCTTCTTCACTAAGCCAGCTGCTGAGACTCGGAAGCCACAAGTCAAAATAATCCTCTCCTCCTCTCAGTCATCCCTGTCAGGAATCTTGGTCACATCAGTGAAAAGCTGAATGACACACCCGCTGGCTCTTCCCAGGCCGAGCCCCAGGTCCCCTTCTGACTCTCAGCAGGGTTCCTCAAGGTCTGTCTCTCCTTCCCCACGTCTCTGGCCCTCCAGGGACCTGGGTTCTCAGCACACATCAGTGTGATAGCCACGGCTCTTGGGTCAAGTGAGCAGAAATGTCTCCGACTCACTTCCTGGACCTCACCACAGGTTGAACCTTTGTCCCCAGATGTCCCAGCTGTGCAACCTCCGCCCCTGGGCCTGGCCCTGCGCCTGGTCTCCTCGCCATGGTGAAGTCACTTGAATTGGGTGCCCTGATGACCCAGGTCCTTTGCACAGCTGCTCAGTGGCACCAGTATCCCACGCCCCCTGCTGCCTTGGTTTCCAGATCACAGAAGGCCCAAGACCTGGAAGCAGGTGCTATGTGGCCCTTGCCTTGCTGACCCTGGCCCTGACATGCCCCATGGTGGGCATGGTCTAGTTGGCTCCAGGAGCCAATGGACACAAGGGGGAATGGTGATAGGAACTAGCAGAAGAACTTGGAGGAGGATCGAGGTGTGGCGATAGGGGCTTTCATTGATTAGTTAATAAAGTGAAGAACACCATGGAAACAGAGTGGGTGACAGACTTTATTTCAGGGTACTTTATATCAAGGGTACAGTTCACGCCTCCACAGAGGAATCAGAGAAGTTGGCCAGAGAGGGAGGGTCCAGAGGAGCCAGCCTGGGCTGGGCCAGTCAGTGGACAAGGTGCTCACAGCTTGGGGGTGCCCAGGCTGTGGGGACTCCACTGTGTGCTGCATGTCCAGATGAAGCCACAGGCCATGAGGGGCAGTGACTCAGAGGCTGGAGAATGTGGGTGAGGGATGAGAGGCATGATTCCCTGGGCATTGGAAGAGGGACCTAGCCCCACCAGTGAGTGGTGTCCTTCCCTGGAGACCTGGGTCCTCCTTGGTCTGCAGATGCAGCTTCCAACAACTGGAAGATAAGAGTCAGGGGTGAGCCCCAGGGGCCTGGGGTGCAGCTCCTGCCCCTGTCTGGAGACTAAGGGTGCGCAGGGGCCACTGGAGTTCTGTGTCCAGAACCTCAGACCTTGCACTGACAGCAAATAGGGGCACAGCAGCTGGACTGGCAGCAGGAGGACCCACAGCCTGAGGAGCAGCAGGGTTTGCAGCAGCTGGACTGGCAGCAGCAGGGCTTGCAGCAGCTGGACTGGCAGCAACAGGGCTTGCAGC
>NW_026005495.1:0-2006 GCF_001458135.2 Marmota marmota marmota | reverse complement strand
CATTTAAAAAACCAAAACCTACTGATTTTATATTTTGATTTTGTACTCTGCTACATTATGATATTCACTTATGAGTTCTAAAATTCCTTTGGGGAGACATTAGATAATTTTATGGACAGAACTATGTTATCTGAAAACATGGAAAATATGATTTCCTTTTTTCCCATTTGTATGCCTTTTATTTCTTTCTCTGTGTTATATTGAATATGAATGATATGAATGAACTTCCTTCTCTTATTTCTGATCTTAGATCAAGTGTTTTCATTTTTTTCCCCAATTAATATCATGGTGGTTATGAGTTTGTTATATATAGCTTTAATTTTGTTGAGGTATTATCCTTCCAGACCAAATTTGTTCAGTAAATCTATCACAGATGAATATTTTAATTTTATAAAAAAGTCTGCATCAATTTAGATTATCATGTGATTTTATCCTTCATTATATTTATGTGATATATTGGATTTACTGATTTGAATATTTTTTATCACCCTTGCATCACTTGTATGAAAATAATTTTGTCATGTGAATGATCTTTTTCATGTGCTGTTAAATTTAATTTTCTGGTATTTTGTTGAAGATTTTTGTATTTATGTTCATCAGAAATATTTGACTATGTTCTTATTCTTTTTTTTAAGAGAGAGAGAGAGAGAGAGAGAGAGAGAGAGAGAGAACTTTTTAATACTTATTTTTTAGGTTTTCGGCGGACACAACATCTTTGTTTGTATGTGATGCTGAGGATGGAACCCGGGCCACAAGCATGCCAGGCAAGTGCGCTACCGCTTGAGCCACATCCCCAGCCCTGTTCTTATTCTTATAATGAAGCGGAAGTAGAAGAAAGCAAGAAGAACAATTCCAAAAATTTTGCAAATGCATAGATACTGAAGAACAACACAACTTTGAATGAATAAAAGGGAACACTGATTAAATCAAAAGGGAAGTTAAACAAAATTATTGAAAAGGGTGAAAATGTTTACATAAAATAACAAACCTATGGCATGCATAAAACACAGTAGTACTAAGAAGGAAGTTCACAGCAATGAATACCAAGATTAAAAAATAATAGAAATATTTTATGTAAACAATCTAAAAAATTCATCTTGGAGCCTTAAAAAAAATCAAGAGCAATCCAAACCCAAATTAGTAGAATAAAAAACAATAAAAATCACAACAAAAATAAACAAAATAGATTTTAAAAAGTATTAAAGATGAATGGAACAAAAATTGTTCCCTTGAAAAGATACACAAAATTATCAAGTCTTTTGCTACACAAATTTAAAAAAGAGAAGAGAAATAAAATTAGACATGAAGAAGTAGACATGAAACGTAGATATAAATCTGATATCACAGAAACAAAAAAGTTAAGGATTATTTTGAAAAGATACATGCAAACAAATCAGAAAATCCAGTAGAAATAGTTTTCTGGACACGTTTGATGTATGAAATTGAACCATGCATATATAAAATATCTGAAGTGACCATTAACAATTAGTGTAATTGAAACATTAATAAAAATCCTCTGACATTGAAAAACCCAGGACTGAATGGTTTCACCAATGTTTTACAAAACTAATACCAAATGCTCTCAAACTATACCATAAAATGAAAAGGCAGGGAATTCAGGAAGGCATCTATGAATTACATGAGTGTCTTTCTTCAGTATGGTAGCCAAGGAGATTTAGGTCTAGCACTGTGAACTCTCCATGCCTCTCCTGTGGCAATAGATTGCCGACCGCACATGACCTTTATCTCTGCTCTGCTAGGAGGATACCTCATACTCTGGAGATGGCCGTATCCATTGGAAACTGAACAGCACACCTTTAACTTGTTTGGAGAAGAATATTCTATGAAAGGCCTTTGATGTTTCCCGATATAAATAAAGCAGGTGCAGGCTCCATTTTGCCATCTTATAGAAGCTTGATCCATTTGATCTGATCAGCTTGCTTTTTCTGCGCCTGGTTTTGAAACTATTTTCTGTGTCCTGTTTTTTTTTTTTTTTTTTTTTTTTC
>NW_026005494.1:0-2006 GCF_001458135.2 Marmota marmota marmota | reverse complement strand
TTAGGGTTAGGTTTTGGGTTAGTGTTATGTTTAGGGTTAGGTTTAGTGGTATGGTTAGTGTTCAAGTTCGTGTTAAGGTTAGGGTTAGGGTTAGTGTTAGGTTTAGTGGTAGAGTTAGAATTTCTGTTAGGGTTAGGTAAGGTTAGCATTAGGGTTATGTTAGTGTTATGCTTATGGTTTTGTTTAGGGTTAGGTTTAGGCTTACGGTTAGGGTTAGAGTTAGGGTTAGTGTTCGGGTTAGTTTTAGGGTAAGGGTTAGCGCTATGGTTATGGTTAGGTTTAGTGTTAGGGTTAGGTTTAGGGTTTGTGTTAGTTTTAGGGTTAGGGTTATGGTTAGAGTTCGTATTAGGGTTAGTGTTAGGGTTATTGTTAGGATTAGGGTTAATGTTATGGTTATGGTTAGGGTTAGGGTTAGGATTAGTGTTGGGTTTAGGGTTTGAGTTAGGTTTATGGTTAGTGTCAGGGTTAGTGTTAGGGTTAGTGTTAGTGTTAGTGTCAGGGTTAGTGTTAGGGTTAGTGTTAGTGTTAGTGTCAGGGTTAGGGGTAGGGGAAGATTTAGGTTTAGTTTCTGGGTTTGGCTAAGCCTTATTTTTCAGGTTAGGTTTAGAATTAGGGTTAAAGATAGGCTTAGGTTTAGGGTTGGAGTTTGGGTTAGGATTAGGCTTAGGGTTTGTGTTAGAGTTACGTTTAGGGTATGTATTATGGTTAAAATTAGGGTTAGGGTTAGGGTTAGAATTACGGTTAGGATTAGGATTAAGTTTAGGTTTAGGGTTAGGATTAGTGTTAGATTTGGTGTTAGGGTTAGGGTAAGAGATAGGATTAGGGTTTGATTTACGTTTAGGTTTAGTCTTAAGTTTAGGGTTAGTGATAGGTTTAGGGTTAGGGTTATTGTTAGTTTTAGTGGTAGTGATAGGGTTAGGATTGGGGGTAGGGTTAGTGTTAGTGTTATGGTTAGGGTTAGCGTTATGGTAAAGTTTAGGTTTAGTGTTAGGGTTAGGGTTATTTTTAATGTTAGATTTAGTTTTAATGTTAATGGTAGGGTTAGGTTTAGGGTTAGGGCTTGTGTTAGGGTTAGGTTTGGACTTATTGTTAGGGTTCTTGTTATGCTTAGTGTTAGCATTAATGTTAGGGTTAGGTTTAGTGTTATGCTTTGGGTTAGTGTTACGTTTAGGGTTAGGGTGAGCGTCAGTATTAGTTTTGGTGTTTTGGTTAGAGTTATGTTTAGGGTTAGTGTTAGGGTTATGGTTAGGTTAAGGTGAGTTTTATGGTTAGTGTTAGGTGTAGTGTTAGTTTTAGGGATAGGGTTAGGTTTAGGGGTAGGTTTAGGATTAGTGTCTGGGTTTGGGTTACGCTTCAGTTTCAGGTTAGGTTTAGGGTTAGAATTACAGTTATGGTTAGAGTTAGGGTTGGTGTTTGGGTAAGTGTTAGGTTTAGCATTAGGGTTAGGGTTAGTGTTAAGGTTAGATTTAGGGTTTGTATTATTTTTAGAATTACTGTTAGAGTAAGAGTTATGGTTAGGATTAGGGTTAGATTCAGATTTAGGGTTAATATTAGTGTTAGATGTAGTGTTAGGGTAAGGTTAGGGTTAGGGATAGTGTTAGGGTTAGTGTTAGGTTTGGGTTAGGTTTAGGGTTAGGTAAGGCTTAGGGTTGGGGTTAAGTTAGAATTAGGGTTATGGTTTTTTTTTAGGGTTTGTGTTAAGCTTAGGGTTAGGTTAGTGTTAGGGTTATAGGTATGGTTAGCTTTATGTTCAGAGTTAGGGTTAGAGTTAGATTTAGGGTTAGGATTAGGTTTAGGTTTAGTGTTAAGTTTATGGTTAGATTAGGGCTTGTTTAATGTTTAGGGTAAGAGTTAGGGTTCTTGTTAGTGTTTGGGTTAGAGTTAGGATTAGGATTAGGGTTAGGGTTTGTGTTACAGTTGGGGTTAAGTTAGGGTTAGGGTTAGGGTTCGGTTTAGGTTTAGTGTTAGGTCTAGGTTTAGTGTTAGTGTTAGGGTTAGGGTTAGGG
>NW_026005493.1:0-2006 GCF_001458135.2 Marmota marmota marmota | reverse complement strand
GGGGTAAAAAATGGGAGTTCATAACCCACTTGAATCAAATGTATGGAAGATGATATGTCATGAGCTTTGTAATGTTTTGAACAACCAATTAAAAAAATAATAATAAAAAAAAAAGAAAGCATCACCAACAGACTAGATCACCTGGAAGACAGAATGTCTGATAACGAAGACAAAATATACAATCTTGTAAATAAAGTTGACCACACAGTGAAGATGGTAAGAAACCATGAACAATATATCCAAGAGATATGGAATAACATCAAAAGTCCAAATATAAGATTTATTGGGATAGAGGAAGGAACAGAGATTCAAACCAAAAGAATGCACAATCTTTTCAATGAAATAATAACAGAAAATTTCCCAAACATGAAGAATGAATTGGAAAACCAAATATAAGAGGCTCACAGGACACCAAATATACAAAATTACAACAGATCTACACCAAGACACATTAGAATGAAAATGCCTAGCCTACAGAATAAGGATGGAATTTTAAAGTCCAAAAGAGAAAGGAATCAGATTACATATAGAAGCAAACCAATTAGGATCTTTGCAGATTTTTCAACCCAAACCCTGAAAACCAAAAGATCCTAGAACAATAGGCTCTGAAAGAAAAATGGATGCCAACTAAGAATCTTATATCCAGTAAAATTAAGCTTTAGATTTGATGATGAAATAAAAACCTTCCATGATAAAAAAAAAGTTAAAAGAATTTAGAATTAGAAAGCCTGCACTACAGAACATCCTCAGCAAAATATTCCATGAGGAGGAAATGAAAAACAACAATAAAAATCAACAGAGATGTTACACTAAAGGAAAAACCAATCAAAACAGAAACCAAGTCAAGTTAAATACCAAAATAAACAAATATGACCAGGAATACAAATCATGTCTCAATAATAACTCTGAATGTTAATGGCCAAAACTCACCAATCAAAAGACAGACTGGCAGATTTAAAAAAAAAAGACCCAACAATACGCTGACTTTAAGAGATTCAACTCATAGGAAAAGACATCCACAGACTAAAGGTGAAAGTTTGAAAAAATATACCACTCACATGGACTGCAGAAACAAGCAGGGGTTCCATCCTCATATAAAATAAAGTAGATTTCAAGCCAAAGTTAATCAAAAGGGAAAATGAAGCACATGTCATACTTCTTAAGGGAAACATACATCAACAAGACATAACAATTATAAATATATATATAAATATACCCAAACAATGGAGCATCTACATTCATCAAACAAACTCTTCTCAAGTTCAAGAGTAAAATAGACCACAACACAATAATTCTGGGCAACTTTAACACACCTCTTGTGTGTTACAAGATCTTACAAACAAAAGCTAAACAAAGAAACTGTAGAACTCAATAATACAATCAATAACTTAGACTTAACAGACATATAGAGAATATTTCAACCATCATTAAGTGAATATACTTTCTTCTCAGCAGCACAAGGATCCTTCTCCAAAATAGACCATATGTTATGCCACAAAGCAACTCTTGGCAAATATAAAAAAGTAGAGATACTACCCTGCATTCTATCAGATCATAATGAGATAAAATTAGAAATCAATAATAAAATAAAAAATAAAAGCTACTCCAACCTGGAGACTAAATTATATGCTATTAAATGAACAATGGGTTACAGAAGACATCAAAGAGGAGATTAAAAAATTCTTAGAGGTAAATGAAAACACTGAATCAATATATCAAAATCACTGGGACAGGGATTTGGAAGATGGCGGCGAGGGGAGTGCATTACCCCCGTGTGCTGCTTCACTGTGTGGGAGTATGACAAGTCAGGACGGCTAAAGGATATCTTGTTAGGAATTTCCAGCAATAGTGGGGTGCTCCGGAACCTGGAGGAAGGATTTCCATCGCACGAGGATCGGCTACGGGGACTCAAACGCGAGAGGTTTGTCGCACGGAGGGTAACACTGCTTATTCAGCAAATCGCCCCGCGGCTAGAGTCGGCAGTGTGCGCTGGGATAGAGACGCAG
>NW_026005492.1:0-6861 GCF_001458135.2 Marmota marmota marmota | reverse complement strand
TATCCATAATCCTACCATAATCCTAAACCCAGGTCTAACTCTAAACCTAATCCTCGCCCTAGGCCTAACCCTAAGGCAAAACCTAACCCTTATGCTAAACATAACCATAACCCTAACCCTAATTCTAACTCTAATCCTAACTCTAAACCTAACCTATTCCTAACCATAACCCTAGTCCTAAACTTAGTTCTAACCCTTTCCATTACCCTAACCATAAACCTTACTCTAATGCTAACCCTAAGCCTAACCCTAACCCTATCAATAACCCTAAACCTAACCTGAACCATAATCCTAAACCTATTATTACCCTAACCCTAATCATAATGCTAATTTGAGCCCTAACCCTAAACACTAATATAAAACAAACTCTAACCCACACCCTGAAACTAATTACTCTCCTAGGTCTAAACCTGATCCTTATTCTAAACCTCAACTTTACACTAGACCTAGACACAAACCTAACCCTAAAACTATCCCTAACCATAAAACTAGACTTGGCATTAGCCCTAGTCATAATCCTAGCCCTAACCGTAACTAAAACCACAGCCCTTATCCTAAAGCTACTCCTAAACATAGCCTTAATCATAACCCTAACGCTAGGCCTTACCCTAACTCTACCCCATAGCCCTAATCTTAGCCCTAATTTAGCCCTTCCCTAACCCTAGCCTTAACCCTATACCTAATAGTAACTCTTACTCTCACCTTAGCCCTGTACCTCGTTCTAACCCTATCCTCTACGGAAAGCTAATCTTAGCCCTAACTCTAGTCCTAACCCTAGCCCTAGCTCTAACCCTAGATCTAACCCTAACCCTAAGCCTAAACCTAAATGTAAACCTAACACTATTCCTAATCCTAAACTAATATTAAAACAAGCCCTAACCCTACCTGAAGGCCTAAATCAAAACAAAGCCAAAGCCTTAACCATAACTCTTAACAAAAACCAAACCTTAAAGCTACAAATAGACCTAACCATAGATGTAATTCGAGTTTAAGCCAAACCCTAAAACTAACCCTGAACATTACTCTGACCCTAACATTAACGCTAGCTCTAAATATTACAATAACTCCAAATCTAACTCTAACACTTAACCTAAGCCTAATCCCAACCCTAAAACTATCCCTAATCATAACTCTAGTGCTTACATTAGGCATAACCCTAACCCAAGCCCTAACTTAACACAAAATCTAGCCCTAATTTGAGCCCTAATCCTAGATTACTCCTAACCCTAACTCTAACCATAGCCTGAATCATAAACATAAACCTAGACCTAATCCTAGCTCTAACCTTATCCATTAATATAACCATAATCCTTACTCTAATGCTAATCCTAGGCCTAACCTAACCCTATCTTTAATCCTAACCCTATCCATTCCCCTAAACTAAACCTTACCCTAAAATTGACCCTATCATTACCCTAACCGTAACCCAACACTAAGTCAAGCTATAACTTTAAACCTTAACCTATCTCAAACTCTAATCCAGACCCTGACCCTAATAATACCCCTAGCTCTAACCTGAACCTAACCCGAAACCTAACTCTTACACTAAACTTAGCAATAAACTTAATCCAAAACTATCTTTAAACATAGCTATAGACTTGATATTAGCCCTAGCCCTTATCCTAGCCCTAACCTCCCCCCCAAAAAAAATGGCTTTCATCCTAGCCCTAAACCTAGCCTTAATCATAACCCTGAACCTAACCCTACACCTAACCCTAATTCTAACCCTCACCCTACCACTAAACCTAGCTATAATGTCATCTCTTACCCTAAACTTAACCCTACTCATAAACCTAATGCTAGGTCTCACCTAAACACTAACCCTAGCCATAATCCTAGACATAATTTAACCTTAACCCTATCCCTGACACTAACTCTAGCCCTAAAACTAACTCTAAAACTCATACTAGTCCTATCCATAGTTCTAACCCTATCCCTTACAATAACCCTAACCCTTACCATATCTTAATATGTAGCCCTAATCCTAGATCTAAACTTAACTGTAAATCGAACTCTAACCCTAATCCAAAGGCTAAAACTAACACTAGCCCTAACCCTAATGTTAATCATAAAACTAGCCCTAAACCTAACCCTAGCAGTAATACAAAACCGAGCAATACACCTAAACCTAAACCTTAACTTATACCAAACCATAACACCACACCTAGATGTAATTCTAGCCCTAATTTGGGTCCTAACCCTAACATTAACACTAACCCTGAGCCTGACTCATATCCTAACATGTACCCTAGCTCCAAACACTTGCCTAAACTTAAACTGAACACTAAAAGTAACCCTAGACTTAATTCGAGTCCTAACCCTAATCCTAAAAGTAACCCTGACTCTAATTCCTATCCTAATAATAACCTTAGCTCTAAGTATCACCCTAACCTTAAACCTAACCCTAACACTCTACCTACCCTTAACCCTAACCCTAAAACTAACCCTAACTGTAACCCCAATTCTTACATTAGCCTTTGCCCTAACCCTAGCACTAACACTAACACAAAACTAACCCTAACTCGAGCCCTAAACCTAGCTTTAACCCTAACCCTAGCCCTAACCCTAGCCCTAACCCTAGCTCTAATCCTATCATTTACCCAAATCAAACCCTAAATATAATGCCAACCCTAATCCTAACCATAACCTTAGCCTAACCCAACCCCTAACCTTATTACTAGTGCTAATCCTAGCCTTCATTCTATCTCTAACCATAACCCAAACAATAACCTTAACCCTGCCCTTATTCTGACCCTAAAACTAATTGTAGGTCTAAACCTGAAACTAACCCTAAACCAAACCCTAACCCTAGCCATACCACTAAGCTTATACCTAAACCTAATGGTAAGATTAGCCCTAGACATAAACCTAATCTTAAATCTAGTCATAATTCTAGCCCTAGACCCAAATAAAAGCCTAATTCTAGCCTGAAAAATAACCCTTAGCCTAACCCAAACAGTAATACTTCCCCTAGACCTAACCCTAGTCTTAATTCTTGCTTTAATCCTAACCCTAACCCTAACTCGAACACTGAAACAGACAGTAACACTAACCCTAGCTTTAAACATCACCCTAACCATAAACCTAAACTTAAAACTATACCTAGCCCTCTAATTAACCATAAAACTAACCCTAATCATAACACTAGTTCTTAGATTAGCAATAGTCCAAACCTATCACAAAAATAGCCCTAATCCAAGCTCTACCATAGCTTTAACTCAAAAGATACCCTATACTTAACCCTAACCCTAAACCTAAGCCTAACCCTAGACCTAATCCTAACCATAACCCTAGTCCTAACCTTAGCCCTTACCCTATCCATTACTCAACACCTAACCTGAACTAGCCCTAATTTTAGACATAACACTAAAAAAATAACCTTAGCCCACAGGCTAGCCAAAAACCTCACTTTAGTCCTAAACCTAGCCTTAATCCTAACCTGATTCCTAATCGTAGCCCTATCCCTAATATTAACCCTCACTCTAGCCATGAACCTAGATATAATCCCATCCTTTTACCAAACTCTAACCCTAACTCTATACCTAATCCTATTAGTAAACCTAACTCTAGCCCTAACAATAGGTCTCACCTTAACACTAACCCTGGCACTAATTCTAGCCCCAGTTTATCTATGACCTTAACCCTATCTCTAAACCTAGACCTAAGACTAACTCTAAATCTTTCCTTAGCCCTATTTCTAGTTCTAACCCTATTGGTTACCATAACCCTATCACAAGCCCAAACCTTAGTTCTAACCCTAGCCCTAGACCTAACCTTAGATCTAAACATAACTCTAAATCTATCCATAACCTTAAACCTAAACCTCACCCTACCACTAGACCTAACACTCTCGGTAATACTAAAACTAGCCCTAACCCTAGCCTTAGCCCTAAAACAAAACAGAGCTGTTGCCCTAATCCTAAACATTAACCAAACCAAATCCTAACACTACACCTAGCCATAAACACCTAGCTCTAATTCGATTCCTAGGCCTAAAACTAACCCTGACCCTGACTTATATCCTAACACTAACCCTAGATCTATATATCAAAATAACCCTAAAGATAATGCTAACACTAGACCTAGACCAAACACTAACCCTAAAATTAACCCTAATCATTACCCACATTTTTTCATTAGCCAGAGCCCTAACCCTAGCCCTAAACCAAACTGAAAATCTAACACTAATCTGAGCCTTAACCATAGATATAACATTAAACGTAACCCTAACACTAACCCTAATCATAGCCGTAACCCTAGCTCTAACTCTATCACTTACCATAAGCCAAACCCTATCCATTATGCTAACCTTAGTCCTAATCCTAATCCTTAGCCTAACCCAAACCCTAATCCAATTACAGTCCTAACCCTACCCTCATTCTAGCTCTAACCCTAACCCAATTCCTTACCCTAACACAAACCCTCGATCTAATCCTGACTCTAAACCTAACCAGAACCCTAAAACTAGCCCTACCTGTAATCTCATATGTAAACTTACACTAACACTTGCACTAGACTAAACCTAATCTTAATCTAGCCATAACTCTAGCCCAAGACCTAAAAAACTTAGTCCTATCCCTAACAATAACTCTTAACCTAAACCAAACACTAGCACTATGCCTAGACCTAAACCTATTCCTAATTCTGGTTTTCATCCTAACTGTAAATCTAACCTGTACACTGAACCTGATACTAACACTAAACCAAGCCATAAACCTGAACCTAACACAAAACCTTAACCTTAGTCTAGACCTAGCCATAACTCTAACCATAAAACTAGCCCTAATCAGAACCCTAGATCTTATACTACCCAGAGCCCTAACCATGGGCCTAAAACTAACACAAAATATAGCTCTAATTTGAGGCCTAAACCTACCCTAAGGATAACCCTAGCCCTAAATGTATCCCTAACCCTAACCCTCGCTTTACTCCTAACCTTATCACAAAGCCTAACCCTTAGCCTAAATGTAACCATAGACCCATCCCTAACCATTAACATAACCCCAGCCCTAATCATAACCTTAACACTAGCACTAACCCTAGCTTTAACCCTAATCCTAATGATAACCCTAAGCCTATGCATAACCCTAATCATAAACCTAACCCTAGACCAAACCCTAAACCTAAAAATTGCCATAGCCTTATCCCTTACTAAAACCCTTACCCTTAACCTAAACCTACACTAAACCTGGCCCTAAATCTAAACTTAACCATTATTTATACATTAACCCTAAACCTAACCTTAACCCTAACCCTAACCTTATATCTAATCCAATCTTTACCCTCACCCTAAACCTAACTCTGACCATAACCATAACCATAACCCTAGACCTAATACTAAACCTAACACTCGCCCTAGCCCTAATCCTAGCTTAAACCCTAACCCTAACCCTAACCCTAGCCCTAGCCCAATCATAACCATAACTCTAGCCCTAACCATAACACTACACCTAACTCTAATCCTAGCCCAAATTTATTTCTATTCCTAACACTAAACCTAACCCTAGACCTAAGAATAACCATACCTATCACACCAGATCTATCCCTAGTTCTAAATTTATCTATTACCATAACCTTAAACCTAGCCCTAACCTTAGTCATAACCCTTTCCCTATTTTCAGCCCTAGTACTAACTCTAGATCAAAACCTATATGTAAATCTAACCCTAACCCGATGCCTTTGCCTAAACCTGAAACTAGCCCCAATCCTAATGCTAATTCTAAAATTAGCCCTAAACCTAGCCGTAGCCAAATAACAAAGCCAAGCCATACTCCTAACCCTAACCCCTAACGTAAACCAAAACCTGACCCTACAAATAGCGCTAAACTTAGCCCTAATTCGAGTCCTAACCCTACCCCTAAACCTAACCATGACCCTGACTCATACAAACACGAACCTTAGATGTAAACATCTCCCTAAACTTAAACCTAACCCAACACTAGCCCTAGCCCTAAACCTAATCCTAAAACTAACCATAATCGTAAACCAAGTTCTTACATTAGGCATAACCCTAACACTAGCCCTAACCCTAATACAAACCTAGCTCTAATCTGAGTCCTAATCCAAGCATTAACACTAAACCTAATCCTAAGCCTAGCCCTAAACATAGCCTTAACCTTAGCTCTTACCCTATCCCTTACCCTAAGCCAAACCCTCACCCTAATGCTAACACTAGTCCTAACCCTAATCCTTAGCCTAACCCAAATACTAACACTATTACTAGTCCTAACATAGCCCTCATTATACCTGTAACCACAACCCAAACCTTAACCCTATCCCTGATCCTTATTCTGACCATAAAACTAATCATAGGTCTAAACCTGAATTGAACCTTAAACCAAACCCTAACAGTAGCCCTCCAGGTAAATTTATACATAAACCTAATGCTATGACTAGCCCTAGACCTAAACCTAATCCTAAATCTAGCCATAACTCTAGCCCTAGAGCTAAAGAAAATCCTAGACCTAGACTTAACAATAACCCTTAAGCTAACCCAAACTCTACCTCTAAGCCGATACCTAACCCTCATCTTAATTTTGGCTTTAACCTTAACCATAATCCTAACTAGAACACTGACCCTGAAATTAACACTAATCCTAGCTCTAAACAACACCCTAGCCCTAAACCTGACCCTAAAACTACACCTAGACCTAACATTAACCCTAAACTAGCCCTAATCATAACACTAGTTCTTTCATTAGCTATAGCAGTAACATATCCAAAAACCTAGTCCTAATCCAAGAACTATCCTAGCTTTAAACCTTTGGCTAAAACTAACCATAACCCTACCCCTAACCATAACCCTAAGCCTAACCAAAGACCTAAACTTAACCATAATCCTAGCCCTAATCCTAGCTCTAA
>NW_026005491.1:0-2006 GCF_001458135.2 Marmota marmota marmota | reverse complement strand
CTCTTATGAGTTCAAGATTATGGTTAGAGTTATGTTTAGTGTTAGGGATAGGATTTTAGTTTTAGGGTTAGGGTTAGCGTAATGGATATGGTTAAAGCTAAAGTTTGGGCTATGGTTAAGTTTGGATTAGGGCCAGGGTTAGGATTAGGATTTAGGATAGGTCCAGGTTTATTTTTAGTGTAAGGGTTAGGCTTTGAGCTAGCGTTAGGTCTAAGGAGAGGTTTAGGGTTAGAGTTAGGCTTAGGTTAGGACCAAGCTTAGGTTTATGCTCAGAGCTAAGTTTAGGCCTAGGATTAGCTCTAGGTTTTGTGTTAGGTTTAGGGATAGGGTTAACACTATGGGTAATGTAAAAGCTAGGGTTATGTTTAGGGCTAGTTTTAGGTTTAGTGTTATAGCTAGGTCTAGTGTTAGGTCTATATTATGGGCTAGTGTCAGATTTAAAGCTAGTTTAAGTGTTAGGATCAATGTCAGTGTTCGGGATAGGGTTAGGTTTAGTGTTAGAGCCAGAATTAGGACTAGGGTTAAGTCTAGGGATAGGCTAAGTGTTTGGTTTAGGTTAAGGTTTGGTGTTAGTTCTAATGCTAGGATTTTATTTAGGTCTAGAGCTAGATTTATAGCTATATTTAGGATTAGCTTTGGATCTAGGTCTAGAGTTAGGCTTAGGTATAAGTATAGGGTTACCGGTAGGTCTAGTGTTAGGATTTGGTTTAGGGTTAGGGTCAGGTTTAGACCTAGGGTTACTTTTAGTGTCAGATGAGGGTCAGGGTTAGGTTTAGATGTAGAAAGAGGGCTTGGGTTAAGATTAGTATTAGGGTTAGAGTTTAAGTTAGGCTAAGGATTAGGATTAGGACTAGGGTTAGCATTTGGTTTAAGGTTTGGCTTAGGGTAAGGGATAGGGTTAGAGCTAGGGTTAGGTTTCAGGTTTGGGTTAGGGTTAGGGATAGGGTTAGAGTTAACATTAGGGCTTCAGCTAGTTTTAGGACTAGAATTAGGGGTAGTATTTGTGTTAGGGTTAGGGCTAGGGTTATGACAACGACTAATGTATGAACTAGGGTTACAATTACACCTAGTTTTAGGATTACAGTTAAGGCTAGGACTAGTGTTAGTGTTAATTTAAGTTAGGGTTATGATTAGAGCTAGGATGATTTTTAGGGTCAGCCTCAGGTTCAGAGTAATTTTTAGAGTTATAGTTAGGGCTAGGTGTAAGGTTTGGGTTTGGTTAAGTTAAGGGTTTGGGCTAGGCATATTGCTTGGTTTTGTTTTATGTCTATGGCCAGGGCTAGGGCCAGTTTAAGTATTAGCATTATGGTTGGGGTAGTGTTAGGTTTTGATTTGGCTTAGGATTACAGTTAAATTTAGAGTTAGGTTTAGATTTAGAGTTAGGTTTAGATCTAGATTTAGGATAGGGCTAAGGATAGAACTAGGGCTAGGGCTAGGGCAAGAGTTATAGATATAGGTTTAGGGTTAGGTTTAGGATAGGATTAATTTAGGGCTAGGATTAGCACTAGGCTTAGTATTAGGTCTAGTGTTACGGCGGGAGTTTGGGTTAGGTTTAGGGTTATGGTTAGGTTTATTGTAATGGATGGTGTTATAAGTAGGTTTTGGGCTAGGGTGAGGGTTAGAATTAGGGTTAGGGCTCTGGTTATGGCTTGGATTAGGATTAAGTCTAGGTTCAGAGCTAGGATTACTGTTAGGGCTAATTTCAGGTCAAGATTTATGGTTAAAAATAGTTTAAGTTTAGGTTTATGGTTATGCCTTGTTTAAGCATTAGGTTTAGAGTTAGGATCAGGATTAGAGCTAAGGATATTATTAGGGTCATTTTCATGATTAGTGTTTTGGATATATTAAGGTTTAAATTTAGGACTCCAATTAGTATTAAGGTTAGGATCAGCAGAATGATAGGGTTAGGTTTAGGTTTCAAGTTAGATTTAGGGTAATGGATAGCTTGAAGATTACGGATAGGGCTAGGTTTAGGCCTAGGGTTAGCATTAGGGTTAGGGTTATGG
>NW_026005490.1:0-2006 GCF_001458135.2 Marmota marmota marmota | reverse complement strand
GAGGGAAAGGGAGAGAGAAGGGAAATTGCATGGAAATGGAAGGAGACCCTCAGAGTTATACAAAAGTACATACAAGAGGAAGTGAGGGGAAAGGGAAAAATAATACAAGGGGGACAAATGAATGTCAGTAGAGGGGGCAGAGAGAGAAGAGGGGAGGGGAGTGGAGGGGAGGGGGGATAGTAGAGGATAGGAAAGGCAGCAGAACACAACAGACACTAGTATGGCAATATGTAAATCAATGGATGTGTAACTGATGTGATTCTGCAATCTGTATATGGGGTAAAAATGGGAGCTCATAACCCACTTGAATCAAAGTGTGAAATATGATATATCAAGAACTATGTAATGTTTTGAACAGCCAACAATAAAAAATTAAAAAAAAATGTAACATAAACAAATTATAATTCATAGAGCAAGAGAAGACAGTTCTAATGCATTCCTATGACAAGTTTTTGTTTCTAATAAATCAATAAGAAAAAACCAATTACCTGGAGATAAGACTTGAACTCAAACATCATTCACAAAATCTGGTATCAAGTATCCAGTGTGGAAATTAGCTGTACTCTTTCTGTCACAACAGATCTACTAATATTTATCACAAATATCACAATTATATCTACCTACATACTGAACAAAATCACTAAAAAAAGTAAAAATGTTCATATGTAGATAAGCTGTTGTAACAGCTCAAAACAAATTGATGTTGGTTACCTAATTTTGGACAATGGCACTGAAACATTGTTAAGGGTTTAGGAGTGACTACCAAAGTCTACTACACACATGAGACCCAACAATTTCACTCTAAATATGCATATCAAAAGTCTGTGCAAGAATGCTCATAACAAAACCATAGTAATGAGACCTGGACCGACGGCTATACTCAATTGTGCCGTATCATACATTGGAACACTATGCAACACATTAAAGGACACTCCAAAATGTGATAGGTAATTTTCACAGCCAGAATACAGATCATACATACTGGAGGCTACCATTTATATAAATAATATAAAAATATGTTCAAGGTGTATTAGAGGATAATGATAATTAAAATGAAAATATGATTATGAGTGAATATATAAAGAATAATAATGAGATATATAGTAAATCAAGATTGCTAACATGTAAATCTACAATTATTTCAAATTAAAACAGTTCAACAAATACAAAATTTTTAAATATTAACAGACTCTTAAGGGTACACTGTTTATTATTTTATTAGATTTTTTTTGGTACCTGGGAATGAGCTCAGGTGCACTTAACCACTGAGTAACATACCCAGCCCTTTTTACTTTTTATTTTTTAAACAGTGTATCACTATGTTGCTTAGGGTCTCACTAAATTGTTGAGGCTGGCTTTGAATTGTCATCCTTCTGCCTACACTAAGTTTAGACAAAATGTATGGGACTGTGGGGAACGGGGACAGGAATAATATAAGAAAATTAGTGTTCAATCTAAGAAAAGGCCTGACAGAATGAATTTGAGTAGCATGAATAAGTGAGTTTCCAGAGAGCTGTAGAGAAAAATGAATAAGAGGAAGAGAGAAGCAGGAGCCCATTAAGCCATCTCTTACTGATATGGTTGACTTTTTGAGTTTAGTGAAAACCTACTGGAATCTCGTGAGCAGTTGGGAGTCATGATGTCATTTTTTTTTGACTTTTCATGATTCTTTTTTTTTAATTGGTTGTTCAAAACATTACAAAGCTCTTGACATATCATATTTCATACATTAGATTCAAGTGGTTATGAACTCCCATTTTTACCCCAAATACAGATTGCAGAATCACATCGGTTACACATCCACAACTTTACATAATGCCCTATTAGTAACTGTTGTATTCTGCTGCCTTTCCTATCCTCTACTATCCCCCTCCCCTCCCCTCCCATCTTCTCTCTCTACCCCATCTACTGTAATTCATTTCTCTCCTTGTTTTTTCCCCTTTCCCCTCACTTCCTCTTGTATGTACTTTTGTATAACTCTGAGGGTCTCCTTCCATTTCCATGCA
>NW_026005489.1:0-2006 GCF_001458135.2 Marmota marmota marmota | reverse complement strand
CCTGTGCGTGGTCCACCCAGGGCCCAGGCCGTGACAGTCCTCAGGTGACCAGCAGGTGTGTGGCTCCTGAGTGAGGTCCCTGTGCGTGGTCCACCCAGGACCCAGGCCGTGGCTGTCCTCAGATGACCAGCGGGTGCGTGGCTCCTGTGTGAGGGCCCTGTGTGTGGTCCACCCAGGGCCCAGCCTGTGACTGTTCTGAGATGACCAGCTGGGCCACTGGCCCTCACTTGTTTATTTTGTGCAGTGTGCTTTTTGCTGGTGTGCATAAACCTGTTTACACAGGAAGTGTACAGTAGCACTTTGATGTCTTGAGTTCAAATCACGTGAAACAACATGAGTATGCAGAGGGAGGGGAGCAGGCCGAGTGTCATGTTCTGCTGCACCTTGGCTGTGCATCTCTCAGGCCTGCAGAGAACAGGGAGGGAGAGCTGTAAAGGTGGCTGCTGCTGGGGGTTCTCGGGGTCCCACGCAGAACCTGGCACAGCTGCGGAGAGGAGAAAGCTGTTTGTGTGACAGCAGCTGCAGGACGGTCCCCGAGAGCACCCCTGGGCTGCTGTGCCAGGTGCTGGGCAAGGTTCCTGCCAGGGACACGTCCTCCTCAGGGCACCTGCCGTACTCCAGTTTACCTGGCTGCCAGGCAGGGACGGGGGGGCACGGTCCCCAGGTTAGTCCACTGTTTTCTCACTGCTCTTCCTCTGGTGGACATCAGGGGTTTTGTGGTCCCCTGAGCAGAACCAGGAGGACTGAGGGCGGAAGCATGGGTCCTCCTTGTGTGGCCAGCAGCCACCATGATGGACACTGAGAAGCAGGGCTCTGAGACGGAAGGGGTGGGTGACATGGCCTGTGCCTGCAGAGGCCACGGGACGGGTAGAGGGAGAGGGCCAGGGCTTGCAGAGAGAAGCAGGACCTGCCGTCTGGGGCAGAGCAGCATCTGTCCTGGGGAGCGGCTGGCTGGTCAGTGCTGCGTGGAGACACGTTGGTTTGAAGATGGGATTGGAGAATATCACAGACTTTTAGGTCTTTCATTGAGTCCAGACTTTGGTCAAATGCTGTTTGCAAAGCTTTGGTACCTGAGGGTGAACAAGAATCAGGAAAGTTAAGCCAGCCGAACACGACACTCCTGTAGTCCTTCTTGTGCCGTGGTTGGTGACAGATGTTGGTACACACTTGCCCACCCAATGGAGGCTGGAAGCATTCCTGATGTGACAGGCAGTCCACACAGCCTCCTTGAATGTCACCCCCGCCTCGGGGAAGAACACTCGTTTTCCAAGATGACCAGTCAATGGGGGCATGATGCGGCCCCCTGGTGGGAGCCTGTGTCCAGGAGCACTGTTGGCCTGCGGCACCCACGTTGAAGGAGCCATGGGGTCTGGAAATGTGCGAGGACTTGTGTGCAGCTGCTCGTAGGCTAAATGCCTGGAGCAGGTTCAGGACGCAGTGCAGGTGCTTTTATGTGTGCGTGAGGACTGCGCATGTGGGCAGCACATGTGGGCGTGTAGGTTGGCATGCATATGTGCGCACCCGCATATGCACATGCAGCTGTGTGTGCACAGAACAGATGTGTGTGTCGTGTACCTCTGCATGTACTGTGCACAAAGGTGTGCACGTGTGTGTGTGCATGTGCTATACACAGATTTATACGAAGTGCGTAGGTGTGAGTAGAAAGGTATATATGTGTGTGAGTGTGAGCTCAGGTAGGCCTGTGCATGTGTGTACCTAGGTGTGCAGGCAGGGATGTGTGTGGTGTGTATGTAGACAGGTGTGTATGCACGTTGCCATCTTGGAAAAGAAGTGTTCATCCCTGTGGTGGGAGTGATATTCACGAAGGCTGTGTATATGTAGACGGGGTGTGTGTGTGTGATGTGTATATGGACAGGGGTGTGTGTGTGTGCCGAGGTATGTATGCATGGGTGTTTGCGTGTGCCTAATATGCAGACAGGTGTGTGTGTGTGTGTGTGTGTGTGTGCGCCTGCCTAGATGTGCAGGGAGTGGTGTGTGTGCCTGTC
>NW_026005488.1:0-2006 GCF_001458135.2 Marmota marmota marmota | reverse complement strand
AGATGAAAATTGAGGCTAGACTGAATGAGTAGAATGTTAAGAATAAAACGGTAGGAAAGAATTGGTAATGTGGGGTTGGAGTTGTAGCTCAGCAGTAGAACCCTTGCCTAGTCCATGGAGGCACTGGGTTCAATCCTCAGCAACACATAAAAAAAAATAGATGAATAAATAAAATAAAGGTATTCTGTTCAGCTACAACTAAAAATTAAAAATAATAATTGGTAAGGTGCAGTGGTCAATCTGAACAGTTACTGATGCTTTGAAATGAAATGACCCTTTGACTTCAGTTTTGTAATATTTTACTTTATAGAAATGAAGCAAAGATGGTAATAAATTAACATTTCAAATGTTACAAGTTTTATTTACATTACAAAAAAATCAGGGTACAATTTAAGGGTAGAAAACACTGTGGAATAGCAGTAAAGCAAACATTTCCATCAGTCTATTGGTTTAAATCACCAGATGAACTTATCTAAAAAATATATTCCAATGCATGCTGACAACATCTGATAAAATTCCACATAAATCTCATTTACATTAAGAAGTATGATTGGAAGAGAATTTCTTCAACAGGTTAAGAGACTGCTGAGAACCAATACCATACAATCAGATGTAGCAACCATCATAGTATTTGGCAGTTCACTGGGGCAGCAGGTGGAAAAATGAAGAACTAGACATGCTATGGCTGAAAGTCTTCATAAATCCATGGGAAAACACAGAAGGAAACTCACAGCATAAGAAATCCAGTGATTCTTGGTTTGGGGGAAAAACAGGGGAGTGGTGATATGAGTTAAAAAGTGAATTTTGAGAGAAAACAACGTCTACAAAATGCAGGGAAATGGTGTGTGTGTGTTTAGAGAATGATCCTGTGAAGAATCCCCAAAATCTGAAAACACAGTTTTTGGTTTCCCTGAAGATTTTCCATTTCCAAGATGAAATGTGGAATCTGCCTTCTCTTCCTGATGTCTTTATTTCCTTACAATCGGGTACAGAAAAAACAATTGTCAGCACAGAACTGCTGACTATTGAGGGGCTCTGGGGATGCAGCAGGCCCCCCAGGAGAGTGTCCAGGAGTTGGGTCCGGTGGTGGGGTGGGGAGAAGTTCCTTTCTTCCTAGAACAGACGTCTGCAGGCTTTGCTCCTAGGGCCTGGAGAGCGCTGTGGAGGCGCCTGGGGACTTGAACTTGGAGAGGGAGGTAGAGGTTGCAGCGGTGAGGTGGGGAAGGGCCTCATAAGGTGGAAATCCACGTCGTAGGCGGGATTAGAAGAGCGCCTCACTGGACTAGGGGTGGGGGCCCAAGCAGGGAGATATGGGATGGGCCCCTGCTGGCCGGCTGGAGGGTCCATCCACTGCTCCTCGAAGGCCTCTATTTTTCTGACGATATCTGGGATAAATTCGCAGAAGAATCCCTGCTCGACGACCATGTTCTCACCGAGGGGTCTCAGGACGGCGCCCAGTTCCGGGTCTTCAGGACAGTCTCCCTGGCCTCCTGGGCGTTGGTCCCTGGCTCCCACGAGGCCCTCAGGGATCAGAATGAGGTTGTGTCCTTGGAGATTGACTTGCAGGACCGAGGTTGGCGCAGGTTGTAGCACCAGGTCGCCGTCGTCCATGGGTACCTGTAAGGAGCAGCCCGCGGCCAGAACCACCACGGAGGGGAGCGCGGTGGCGTTGGCTGCTGCTGCAGAGTTTTGCAGGTTGGGTGCCGCCGGGGGCTCTGCGGGGTCTGCAGGGTCGTCTAGTCGGCGGCGCTTGGCAGGGCCAGGTCCTTCAGGCTGTGGTTCCCCCCAGGGCGCAGGGCAGGCGCTGGGGCTGCGTGGACGAATGCCCACCATGTCGACGACGCTGTGGTGGATGCTCCCGTTTCGGGGCAAAGTGAGTGCGGGGCGCAGGCGGCGCTGCGCTGCGCGCAGTGACAGTCAGGTCGGGAGGGTAGGTGAGGTGCGCTAAGCTTTCGCGTGGGCAGCAGTCCTAGCTTCTGTGGATCTGCGCCCGCTGCTGAGCTTAG
>NW_026005487.1:0-2006 GCF_001458135.2 Marmota marmota marmota | reverse complement strand
TTTTTTTTAATTAGAAACAACTCAACAAATTCCTTGTAATCTAAGGCATTGTACTCAACCATATCCTCTTTTCCAAGACAACCACTTAGATGAATAGAGTTTTACATTTTAATCAAATTGCAAATGTCTAAATCTGGCAGGAATAATTAGCATGCTGAATGACAGAACTGAGTGTCAATTTAGCTGCTGAAATTACCTGAAGCTAATATGATTAAATATAATTAAAAATAAATGTATAATCCCATATTTCAATTTAGTAAATCACTAGCCCATAACCAGGAAGGTGGAAATATTATTAAGCAGTAGTTCATGTGAAAAAGACGTAGGTTTTAAGTAATTGAATGTTCAACCAGAAAGTTGACAGAAAAGTTAATGTAATTATTTTTTCCCCTCTGACAGAAAAGGTGTTTTTTAATTCAACAACTGATTCATATAATTGCTTAGGTAACTGTGGACAGATAAGAGAAGATGGACTTTATTTCTTGGTCTAAAACTTGATGAACTTTTCCTTTTAGACCTTTTGGTTCAGATGCCCACCCTGGAACCAATATATAATGTTCAGAGGAAGGAATATGGATAATGTAAGAACATGGAGCTCTCCCACATTACTTACAGTTGGGGACTTGGAGAGGAGGAGGACAGGGAGAATGGGGGATTTATAGGGAAATTTCTAGAGAAAGGGAATTGTGATGAACTGATGATAGCATAGATGCCCACTATAGGGAGAAATTTTTAAACATGATTCCTGGAATTGAGCCTATGTATCCAGCGTTAAACACAAATAGGGGATTCAGAAAGAAGAACTAGCAAGTACATAGTAATAACAACCTAGAAGAGGAGGTGTTTATTTTGGCTCACAGTTTCAGAGGTTCAGTACATGGTCAGCAGATTCCATTGCTCTGGGCCTGAATCAAAATAGCACACAGTCTATATTAGAAGAACTATAGCAGCATACCTGTACCCTATTTTTCCTCTTGTAATAAACAATCCAAAAGTAATCTTCTCAAGGATATCATCAGTGCCCAGTGTCAAGAGCTATCTGTGGGCTATGTGTGGACTACTCTGGCATTTTAGACTTTGAGTAGGAACATCTGATATTTGGGAACTTCTTGTGGCAAACATGCAGGGTAAAATCACCCAAATACATGTGAATTGCTGTTCAGCTCTGTCTGGTCCCCCATAGTACAGGAGATGGGGTGACTTTCTGCAGCCACATAGCCTCTCAGAGATGGGTGTGACTTGCCAAGATGCCTATCAACCTGCTGACTGCAAGACACCATGAAGCAAAACTCCACCCCTGATATTCTATCCCTGCCTTTGATACAGCCCTTTAAATAAGCCACAGTAGCCATTTCCTAATTGTTTAGCTCCAGCTTCTGTGTAGGCTGGACGTATCAGGTGTTCTGCTTCAAAACTATAATTCTGTCTCTGCTTCTTATTTCTTCACTAATTATTTCTGACTTTTCTTCTCCGGTGGCTTATACCCTTCTGGGCAGGAAGAAGGACCCATAGCGAGGCACTGACCGCCTCCCCATAGCCCAGACTGCTTCTAATGATCTGCAATATTTTTTATGGGATCTTAATAATCCTGGTCACAAAATGGTTGCTAGAACACCAGACATCACATCCATATTACTATAGAGAAAAGAGTTGGAGAGAAGCTAAAGTGTAAAAGTGAAGGACAATAGTGGCAGGCACTAAGATTCTGTCCCTTTTATAAAACTCTCTTGGAATATTTGAGTGGTATTTATATCTTGGCAAGACTCTAATTAGAAAATTAAAGAAAAGTAAGTCAACCACATTAAATTGTTTTGAATATTTAGTTTATTTATAGCTTTAAGAGCTCTTTTAGTGACCTATGTAAGCAGTTGCCTCTGACACTCTAAAATTTTAAAAATATAAATTCTAGGACAAAAATTAAAATTAAAAATCTCAAACATTCCCTTCTTTTTTTTTTCAAGAGAGAGAGAGAAAATTTTTTTTAATTTTTTTTTTTTTTTTTTTTT
>NW_026005486.1:0-2006 GCF_001458135.2 Marmota marmota marmota | reverse complement strand
AAGGTGGCTCATGGTGCATTGTGGAGCAGGAGCACACGGGGTGCACTCTCCGGGCTTTCCCTGTTCACCCTGGGGCTTCCTGGGCTCTGGCTGCTGGTCTGCGATGGGAGAGGCTGCTGGCAGTTCAAATGCTCTCCTTTATCCTTGGCCCTGCAGGGTGTTCCTGGCGCTGTGTGACAACCCAAAGGACGGAGGCACCATTGTGGCTCAAGGTGGTGGCAAGGTAATGGGTCAGGATAAAGTCTTTGCTTTCCTAGAAGGTGATCTGCTTCACAGGAGCACACAAACTGTGCGTGTGTTTGTGTGTACTTGTGTGGGTGTGCTCATGTACCCCTAACCTGGCCCAAGAATCCTGTATCCCTAACCCAACCCAACCCAACCTCTTTGAATACGGCAACTCAGTTATTTGCACTGTCTGGGCTCATGGCCCCAAACCAATATCTGCTTGATTGGCTGGTGCCATGGATGTACTCGGGAATGTCTTTATCTTCCTTGCTATTGGAAGGAAGCCTGGTACAAAGATGGAGACTGTGGACTTTCCTGTAGACGAGAGTTGAGTCTTGCTGTGTAACCTGGGGCAGATACTTACTCTCACTGAGCCACAATTTCTTCCTCTGTAAAATGGAGGCAGGACCCACACACTGACATTTCAGAATGTCACCAGGATTACATAAAATACATGCAAAGCTCACAGTTGGTGCTCAATAAGTGTCTGCTGTTATGATTAGGTGTGGCTTAGACAGAAAGTAAGGAATCCATTTATTATTTCTCCAAAAATTGAAGGAACCTGTGGATGGGTGGGCAGAAGTGGGGTTGAAGACCTTGATGATTGGGACCCAGGGGAATGAATCTATGGCTGAGTAGTTGTTTTCCATGATGCTCAAGGGCTGATTATGTCGCAGAGTCTCCGTGAACCTCTGATGGTTCACGGAGAGACAGACAGACAGCAGCTGGGGTGGAAAGATGGGAGAGGGCTCTGGATCTGTGGCCTAGGTGACTGTGCCCTTTCTTGCAGGCCCTGATCCCGCTGGCTTTGGAGGGCACGGATGTGGGCAAGGTGAAGGTGGCCCACGCTCTGGCCAAGATCGCAGCTGTCTCAAACCCGGACATCGCCTTCCCTGGCGAGCGGGTGGGTATTTGGGATGAGTGGGGTGAGGCAGAGGGAGGAGTCTCCCCTGCTCTCATCACCCCAGCCTGGGAGAGAGACCTGGTGCTGTCTCAGGGCGGGTGATGATTCACCTGGATGCCTGGCCTGGCTGTGCCTGTGACAAACAGGACTGTCCCCTCAGAAATGTTGCAAAGTAAAGGCAACATTCCTGCCTCTGAGGATCATTGTGCAGATGAGGTCCGACAACACAGGAAAGTGCTTTGGAAATTTAAGGCTGGCCACCTACAAATGCAGAGAATGGAGGAAGATGTGGCCCTCGCCCCACCTGATCCGCGACCACTCCCCACAGGTCTATGAGGTGGTGCGGCCCCTTGTGCGTCTCCTGGACACGCAGAGGGATGGGCTGCAGAACTACGAGGCTCTTCTGGGCCTCACAAACCTGTCTGGGCGGAGTGACAAACTCCGGTGAGTGGGGTGAGGTGGAAAGGGCAGGGGTGGGGAGAGGTGCCCCAAAAAGTTGGGTTGGAATTTCACAGGTCATGTGCTCAAGCTGCTGTGCTCAGACGACAGCATCAGAGGCACTGGGTAGAAACCACAGCGGGAGGGGTTTGAGTTGGAGGAAGGAAAGACCACACAGAGACTGTGCGAAGCCCAAGGACTAGCAAAAGGGATCTCCAGTGGGGTGGCGTGTTCCTCCCAGGGCGTGGCCGTGCCCAGGATGCTAGGCCATTGAGTTTATACCCACTGGTGCCCCTCCTGGAGCCAGGAACAGCAGGTTCCATGCCACCCAGCTGGCTGATGGTGTGGGAGGGACACCATTAGGATGGAGGAATGGCCCCGGATTGGCCAAATCCCCGCATGTTCACTACCAAGCACTCAGGGCCTCTCTTCCTCCACC
>NW_026005485.1:0-2006 GCF_001458135.2 Marmota marmota marmota | reverse complement strand
AAAAAAAAAAAAAAAAAAAAAAAAAGAATATGTAAAGAATGGAAGAAAAGTATATTCCAAAGTGAATACCATTTGACAAAATAAATGTGTGTCCTCTTCATGGATTAATCACCTGTCCTGTCATATTTTTTGATGTTGAATAAGCAATTTCCTATATAATTAACATGTTAGTTTTCAATTGTTGTCATGACCCATTACCATATGTACAGTGTTTTAAATGACACAAATGCATTTTGTTATGTTGCCTGTGATCAGAAGCCTGAAATAGTGTGACTGCTTTTTTAGGCTCATTCTGTTGCCAGACTAAACTTAAAGATTTAGGCAGGGCTTAGTTGTCATCTGACTCACAAGTTTCTCTTCTAAGCTTACTGATTGCTCACAATATTCATTATCCATTTTACATTTCTGTTACACCCTCTTTCTACCACCCTTCAGACTGCTTTCCAATGTAAATTCAACAGTATTATTTCTTTGCTTTGAAGGAACTATTTTTCCCCAGTGGTATATAAGACCCTGATTTTTGTCTACAAGATCTTTAGTAATACAAGCATGAGTTACTTCTCATTCATGGAATCCTGCCATCCCTCCATTAATAACCTTTCATTCAGTTATGGTGCCACATCTCCTACTCTTCACTGACTTAGCACAGGAACATAAGAGACTGAAAGCAATTCCTTCCATACTTGTGGAAAATTTTCATGTACCCTTAACAACTTAGATCAAAACACAATTTTCCACAAAAAACTTTTTGGACTCTCCATTTGATTTTAGAGGTCTGTTGTTTATAGTTGCATAAACAGAGAGTTCATTTGTGGATTTATCTATTCAATTACTTTTAGTGATATACTTATTTTGTTGTTGTTGTTGTTTTTTGCCCTCTATGTGGCCATTTCATACAGAACTTTGTGTCAATTAGTACCTCGCTTATAGTTGCAGAAGCTTGTAGAACCAAATTTAATGTTACTTTTTATAAGAAAGATATAATAGGATGAATAAATCTCTCCCAAATTTGGTTACATCCTAATCTCCAGAGCTTGCAAGTAAGTTACCTTAAAAGATAGAAGGAGAATGAACATATATGTATACACTAAGCATCTTGAGATGAATAGGTTATTCTCAATTATTAAAGGGAGTCCAGTGTAATCACAGGATCCTTATAAGAAGGAAATGAGGATCAAAGAAGAGAAAGATGTGACCTTAGAAACTGAGGTCGGAGCAATGCCTTTTGATGGTGAAGGAAAGAGCTATGAGCAAGGACAGAAGGATGGTGACACCCTAATATTTTTATTTTTCTGCTGCTTTTAAATTGGTGTATTTGTAAATCACTGTGTCTATTCAAAATCAACTTAGACACAATCAAATGCTTTATTTTTTTATTGATGGGCATTGTTGAAAGTATCCCCAAACTACACTCTACTGTCAAAAAATTGGGTAAAAAATAAAGACCTAGAATCATTTGGAAAAAAGAAAAATTTGTTGTTCAGAAGCACTCTAAGTAAAAAGAATTATGAACAACAGTTTTTTACTAACAGAATAAGAGCACAATCTGATAAGTTTATTTTTAATAATATATGTTATCTCTTTAAATGTTCTGAGTTTATATACTACATTAAAGTGTTTTACTATAATTTGCAATACTGCTGTTAGTAATCCACTTGGGCAGTAAACATGTTCTGTTTTGTCTGTAATATATTTATTTTAAGTTACTCTCTGATAACTTTTCCTAATTGGAGGAGTTATTTT
Organism: Marmota marmota marmota; assembly: GCF_001458135.2. Classification (NCBI taxonomy): domain Eukaryota; kingdom Metazoa; phylum Chordata; class Mammalia; order Rodentia; family Sciuridae; genus Marmota; species Marmota marmota. Next base: position 263 of record NW_026005485.1, on the reverse strand, counting down.
AACAGTTGTTTGTAAGATAAAATCAACTATTCATGTATAAGTAAACAGTGAAACTAATTGACAATCTTTCTGTCACAGTTGATTTCAAACATCTCTGTAATGAATCCTTTGGAAAATTAAATGCATAAATCCTTAATAAAATAAAATAAGTGCATTTATAAAATAAATATTGGTTAATTCTGTATAAAAGAGTCAGAAAGTAGCAATGGGAGAAATATTGAATTAACTGTTAAAAATAACAAGCCTAAAAAGATAATTTAAAA
>NW_026005484.1:0-2006 GCF_001458135.2 Marmota marmota marmota | reverse complement strand
TCTTCAGATGATTTACTGAGTAAGCCACTTCCCTTGGTCAGTACGAAGACAATCCATTCCTGAAGGATTTGTTCAAGAATTTAAATTTAGAAAAACTGAAGTTGAAAAATGATAGTTTTGCAGAACTAGTGGTACAGATCATTAAACTTGAACTTCTCAAGAAGAGAATGACAGTATTAAACTCATAATGATTTGTTGAGTATCACAAATAAGTTATAAATATTTCAACGATATAAAAGATTGAATTACTTATCTGGATCGTTCTTGGGATATTTTTATTTGGGCATATCTTTGGGAGTTATGATCCCCCCCTTTTACGTGTAGTATTCAATATCAACCCCTTTCTTCACCCAGATATGTTTAGATAGACAAAACATATAGCTAGTGAAATAGTGTTTTTATGCCTACAAGAAAATGTAAGGTATATCTTATAAATTACTTACATTAGCAGTCATAGATTGATTATTAAGCATTTTAAGTACATCATCAAATGTTCAAAATGCCACAAAATTTACTCTTAGTTTTCTCAGCAATTTCTTCTTTCTGCACACTCAACATTCTCAAAAAAGCTAGCAGTATGCTTCTTAAATATGGCCAAGTACTTTCCACAAATTTGTTTCTTATGGAATTTCTATTTATTTATTTTTACCGTAGTTTGCCCTTGACAACAAAGTACAAGGAAGGTCTTTGTGTGTCAGGCCTTTCCTAGGGCTCTGAAACTACCAGGGAATTCAAGTTTTGTCCTGTGCTCTCTTCCCCCAAAGAAACCTCAGTTGTTCTAGAATCATGGGAGGCCAACCAGAACAGAAGCTTTGAGGACAGAGGCTCTGTGACATTTAAAATACACAAAACAAACATAATAACCACGAGTGTGCTTCCTTCACTTCTCTGTACCCATAAAATTGGCAATGAAGTTTAGTCCTCACCTACTACTGTTACATACTAGTGTTTTTCTAAAACGATTTAAAAAATGTATTTCTAAGCAAATGGGTAGAACTTAATCAGTTCTACAGATTTCGATGATCAAATATTGTCCCAGCTTGTGCTGTTATTCCCTTAAGATCCTACATTTTATAAGAAAGGTAATCAGACCCCTGCTATTTCTAAGAAGAAGAAGAAGAAGAAAAAAAAAAACTTTTGTGTTTAAATGCTTAAAGACTGTATGTTTTCTTAGTTTACAGAGGAAATGTAGTTTATTCATGGAAATTAAGACCAACTTTCAAGACTCTTCTCTTTGCTTACCACAGAAATGGGTGTTTTATAATAAAGGTGTTTTCTTGAACAAATATTTTTTGTTTTCTTTTTCTTTTTTCTTTTTTTCCAGCACTGGGGATTAAACCTAGGGACCCTTTACCACTGAGCTGCATCCCTAGCCCTTTTTATTTTTTATTTTGGGACAGGGTTTCCCTAAGTTGCTGAGGCTCGCCTTGAACTTGGAAAAATCCTCCTGCCTCAACCTCTTGAGTTGCTAGAATTATAGGTATGTGACATTGTGCCTGGCTTATACAAATATTTTTATAGGATTTACATGCAGTGGATATGCTTGAAGAAAAAATTTTTTTCTTAATTATTATTATTATTACTATTATTATTTAGTGCCAGTGGTTGAACCTAGGGGCTTATAACTACTGAGCCACATCCCTCCCCACTCCCCAGCCCTTTTTATTTTTTATTTAGAGACAGGATCTTGCTAAATTTCTGTGTTAATCAATGACCTCAGATTACTGAAACTGGAATGCTCAGACATTTCCTGATTTTGATCTTGTACTCTAGTCATGAAGGATGTCAGTACTGGAGGAGGCAGGTGAAGGTTACAAAGAACTCCTGCCCTTATGATTCTGTGTAACTTCACATTAATCTACATTGTTTCAAAATATGCATTTTTTAACTGATTAGAATGAATGAATGAATAAATAAAATATGCATTTTTTTAAAGAAAGTCTTAAAACATATACACACATAGTTGGTGAAATCCGGTTTTTTGTTGTGTTTTTTTTTTTGTTTGT
>NW_026005483.1:0-2006 GCF_001458135.2 Marmota marmota marmota | reverse complement strand
TAACCCTAACACTAACTTTAACTCTAACACTAACCCTAACCCTAATGCTAACCTTAAGAGTGACACTAACTCTAACCCTAACCCTAACACTAACCCTAAATCTAAACCTAATCCTAAACCTAACACTAATACTAACCACAACCCTAACACTAATCTTAACCCTAACCATAACACAAACCCTAACACTAACTCTAACCCTAACTGTAAACCTAACCCAAACCAAAACACTAACACTAACCCTAAACCTAACACTAAACGTAACACTAACCGTAACCCTAAACATAAACCTATCACTAACACTAACCCTAACACTTACCCTAAAATGAACCTTAACACTAATGAGAACCCTAACCCTATCCCTAACCCTAAACCTAACACTAACCCTAACCCTGACCCTAACACCAAAACTAAACCTATTATCCTAACATTAATCTTAACCCTAAAGCTAACACTAAACCTAAACCTAATCCTAACCATATCACTAACCATAATTCTAACCCTAAAACAAACACTACCCCTCAAAATAACCCTAAATCTAACCCTAATACTAACCCTATAAACCTACCTTTAACTCTAACACTAACCCAAACCCTAACCCTAACTTTATCCCTAACACTATCTTTAACACAATATCTAACTCAAACCCGAAGCAAAACACTAATCCTTACAATAACCCTTACCATAACACTAACCCTAACCCTAACCAAAAAGTTACACTTAACCCTAACACTAAACCTAGCCCTAACTCTAACATTAACCCTAACCCTAACCCTAACGGTAACCCTAACACAAACCCACAACCTAACCCTAAACCTAACACCAAATCTAACCCTACCCTAAACTTAGCACAAACCCTAACCAAAACCAAAACCCTAACCCTATCCGAACCCTAACTCTAACCCTTACTTAACCCTAAACCCGACCCTTACCATAACACTAACCCTAACCCTAACCCTAACCCTAAACCTAACCGTAACACTTACCCTAAACCTAAACGTAACCCTAAGCCTATCTCTAACACTAAAACTTACACTAACACTAACCCTAACCCTAACCCTATCCCTAACCCTAACCATAACCATAACATGAACCCTAACCCTAACACTAAACCCAACCCTAATTCTAAACCTGACACTAAACATAACCAAAAACCTAACTGCAACACTAACCTTAACCCTAACCCTAAATCTAACCCTAACCATAACTCTAACCCTAACAGAAAACCTAACTCTAACTCTACAAGGTATCCTACAACTAACTTGAAACCTAAACTTATAACTAACCCTAACCCTAACCTTAACACTATCAGTATAACTAAGCCTAACCTTAATCCTAATACTAACCCTAACCTTATCCCTATCACTAACCCTAATCCTAACCCTACTTTTAACCCTAACCCTAAACTTAACCCTTACTGTAACAGTAATCCTAACCCTAAACCTAAAATTAACCCTAACCCTATTCTTTTTTTTTATTGTTGGTTGTTCAAAACATTAAATAGTTCTTGATATATCATATTTCACACTTTGATTCAAGTGGGTTATGAACTCCCATTTTTACCCCATATACAGATTGCAGAGTCACATCAGTTACACATCCATTGATTTACATATTGCCATAGTAGTGCCTGTTGTCTGTAACCCTATTCTAAACCCTAACACTAACCCTAACTCTAACCCCAATCCAAGCGTAAACCTAACTCTAACACAAACCATAACCCTAACCCTAAACCTAACACACTCCCTAAACCTAACCCAATTCTAACCATAACACTAACCCTAACCCTAATCTTAACTCTTAAACTAACCCTAACCTGATCCCTAATCCTAACTCTCACCCTAATTCTAAAACTAGCCCTAACCCTAATCCTAACCCTTACCCTAACACTAACCCTAATCCTTACCTTCTCCTAACCAAACTCTAAACCTAATCCTAACCCTATCACTAACCCTAACCATAATCTAAACCCTGAACCTAACACTAACACTAACTAACTATAACACTAG
>NW_026005482.1:0-2006 GCF_001458135.2 Marmota marmota marmota | reverse complement strand
AATTTGGAAGCATTTGCAGAGCTTCCACAGAACTTCCAGTTGACTTGAATCTCAGCAAATACTTTTCACCTGATCTCATTGATACTTGGCAGCATAGATGACTATACCAGTTTCACTTGCCTGCCCAAATTTTAAAAGCATAGCCCAATCTACACCCATGGAGCATAATCCCTTGGAACCTCCTTCTACAGTATGACTGGAAAATTTATCATGTAGGCTGGGTATTATTAGTAACTGTGCTATTCTATCTCTTGGTGAAATTACTGATATACCCTTTGGAGAACTGGCTATAATTTTTATTTCACCTTCATAATTGGGATCAATTACCCCAGGACTTATCATAAGTCCTTTTAGAGTAGAAGAACTGTGTCCCAATAATAAGGCTACTGTTTCTTTGGGAAGAGGTCCTTTTACCCCTGTGGGAATGATTTGAACTCCCATCTCTGGAGTTAGTACTGCTCTGGCGGAGGCACAGATGTCCAAACCTGCGCTCCCTCTGGTTTGTCTGATGAGGGATCTAATGCACAATGTGTCCTGGACACTACCCTGATGGGGTTGCTGGGTTCCTACAGTGCTCCATATATTTGTGTTTTTGGGCCCCGGAGCATTGGGACCCCCTGTCCATTTTTTGGCAATGGAGCCCAATGCCTTTCTCCATGATATCGTCGATAAACCCCTGGTCCTTGTTCATTTTTTGATAATGGAGTACCCTCTATGGTGGTTTGAGAATGGCATTCATTAGCCCAATGTCTTCCTCTACAGCATCATGGGCAAATACCCGGTATTCTACTCCTTTGATACCTAGTTTTGTTAAACCCTCCTCCTATTGGGCAATTCATTTTAAAATGTCCTGTTTGTTCACAATTGTCACATGTTCTTGGCCTGGCATCTAAAGCCTGTTTTACTGCAGCTGCCACGACTTTCCCTTGTTCATTAATGTCTCTGGCATCTAAAATCTGTTTTACTGCAGTTGCCATGACTTGCTCTTGTTCATTAATGTCTCTACATAATTTAATATATGTGTTTAAATCTTCATGTTTCCATGGTCTAATGATTTCTCTGCACCAATGATACGCTTGCTCATAAGCCAGTTGTTTTAATAATGGCATTGCTTGTTCTGTATTCCCAAAAACTCTGGTAGCTGTTTGATAAGCGTATCTACAAATTCAGCGTAAGATTCATTAGCTCCTTGTATTACCTTAGATAATTGACCTTGTAAACCTCCATGTCCTTGTAAAGTCTTCCATGCCCTAACTGCATCTGCAACAATTTGTGCGTATAAGCCAGGATCATATGCAATGTGTTGCTTCTGATGCTCATAAGGTCCCTTTCCTAACAACATATCTAGATTTCTCTGAGGATAACCAGCTGCTGAATTTCGCCTAGCCGTCTCCTTGCAAAATTCCTCATTGGCAATCTTCCATAACAGGTATTGTCCTCCATTTAGCACAGCTTTATATATATTAGCTCAATCTGCTGGCATTATGTTCAAGATGTTAATGGATTTGACCATGCTTACAGTGAAGGGTGCTTGAGGGCCATAGGTTGTTACAGCCTCTTTTAGCTGCTTCACTGTTTTGAAATTTAAAGCATTGTGAATTCATTGCCTTCCTGCCTCAAATACAGGGCATGTTAATATTTGAGATGTTGTCTCAGGGTCCCACCTATCAACTGCGGGGGTTGGAGGCCTCCCAGCATATGGACGTGCCCTTGTTGGTTAGACACTTATGTCCTCTGGTGATAGAAAGGTTTTAGTAGTGGTCTCCTGTAGAGGTGGCACTGTTGGTTCGACACTTATGCCCTCTGGTGATAGAAAGGTGTTAGTAGCAGTCTCCTGTTGTAACTTTCCCCCTGATGGCTTTTTCTGCTTTACACTTTCTTTCTCTGTCTGACTAGCTTGAGAGGCCTTCTCTTTTACTTGAATTTTTTCCTCTGTCTGACTAGTTCGCGAGACCTTCTCTTTTACTTGAATTTTTTTCTCTGTCTGACTAGCTCGAGAGACCTTC
>NW_026005481.1:0-2006 GCF_001458135.2 Marmota marmota marmota | reverse complement strand
ATATATATATATCCATATATATATATGTGTGTGTGTATATATATATATATATATATATATATATATATATACACACACACACACACATATATATATATATTGCTTTCTTCTACCTGAGAAAGAGAAGGACAGAAACCACATCCTTGCTTTCCAAAGCAATTACTTATGACTCATCAATTAACTAAACTTCAGTGAGTTCAAAATCTGTCAACCATATGCTGAGATTTCCACTAATAAAAAAATCAGCTAATGTATTTCACAGGTGTACAAACATCAAACATGGGAAAGAAGAAAAGCAATGACAAAAGAACTCTGTGGCCTTCCAGGAAAGCATCAGCACTTTCTCAGGCATCCTTCAGCTACAGAATCCCTACTGTGTGCAAACAATGCAAGACTTACAAAGCTCAGGCTGCCAGGGATTCCAGTCCCCACCCAGAGTAAAGCAACCAGAAATGTATGATGATAACTTGAAGATCTTTATTTCCAAACGTGTCAGTACAGAAGGAAATGTCAGTTTGAACCAACAAGGAAATATTTCATTGAAGTGAAGGCTAGGGAAATAATTTGTTTAGTCAGAAAAAATATAGAAGCTACTTTTAGTTTAGTAGTAATCGAATGGATTTGATTCAATTTGGCTGCAATTTGCATTGTAGAATTTGAAGATTCATAAAGCTATAATTTGAAAACTTCTTCCTAAAACTCAGCCCATTTATCATACTTTAAATTCAGATTTTTTTTTAAATGGCAAGAAATAACTTCTTAAATGTAATACATGTGTCCCTTTGCTTGCTTTTGGCCTCAGGCCTCCCATTATAGCTCCTTTTCTGTATTTCTTGGCCCAGGCTGTAAGTGACCACTAGTGATCCCATTCCTTTATTACAGTGTCCTGGAATAAAACAAATTCAAGATCACTTTGCCTCCTGACCACCAGACGGAAAGAGATACATTTTCAGGTAACAATTAAAGCCATCTAAAATTTGCCAGTACTCCTAACCACAAGAAGCCATCATTATTTTTAAATAATGGTTCATAGAGAATTGGCCACTATTCCCTTAATACTGAAATTAACTATTGCAATGCTTTCAAGTTAAGACTAGTTATCCAGTACTTATCAAGGAAATTAAGTGATAACATTCATACCAGTTCTCTAACTTGCAGCAATCCAAACCCAACAAACCAACCCACTTGTGACTCCATGGGTTCTGCCAAAGAAGCCTCAAGTTCTTTCTACCTAAGCATTTCCTGGGTGGTCATTGTTTTAATATTCAAATTTGTCTATGCTAGTCATTGTTGAGTAGGCTGGCTTCCCTCCCCGGCCAGTCTACTGTGGCTCATTGCCCTTATCTTCATGGCTGTGGGAGTCCATCATTCCTCCAGCTACCTTCTGACCACACTGGGCATCCCATTATGGTGCCTCCTGAGCACTTGAAAATATGTCTGATCCCATTCCTGAGTTCCCATTCCCCTTCCAGGAACCTTGACACAGCTTGTTCCCATGCCCTCTATGGAAAGGGAAGGGTCATGTCAAGGGCACACATTGTCTCCAGGGTCATGGTCCTGGGAATCCCAGACTCAGGTTTGTGCTCTGGGGCCTGCACCAGGACAGTGCTCCCACAGTCTCTCCTAAAATGTGTGCTGCTGCTAGTGGCTAGGTCTTCTCCTTTCTCCAAGTGGCCCTGGCCTACCTCTCAGACCAAGAGTATAGGCCCTGTACCAGCACCTTTTGTTGTCTTTGCATGTAAATATCTCATTCTTTGAACTGTATCTCCAAAAAAAAAAATGAATAAATAAATAAACTCCTAATCTCATGATTTCCTAAAGGGATGCCAAGACTATCAGTCCTTGAAAAGTCATATATTAAAGGCCAATGTAGGAAGATATATATATAAAATATTTATTTATCTTATGTATAAATTGTAGACAATATACAAATTATAGTTATATATTTACACACACACACACACACACACACACACACACATATATATATATATATATATATATAT
>NW_026005480.1:0-2007 GCF_001458135.2 Marmota marmota marmota | reverse complement strand
GTGTGTGTGTGTTTTAATTGTAGATGGACACAATAGCTTTGTTTATTTTTTATGTGGTGCTGAGGATCAAACCCAGTGCCTCATACATACATGCAAGGTGAGCACTGTACCACTGAGCCACAATCCCATCCCAGAATATATTAACATACATTTTTCAAGGATAAATTATTTGTTTTCAAACATATCATGCTAATAACAGAGAAAAACAAAAATGAATTGTCTTTCAACTAAAAATTTTTTTGACTAATGTCTCACTTATGATAGGCTCAGCCTCCATTGTTTTTGTATTAATAGGTAATTAAAACTTATTTTTGTTTTCATTCTCTGCATTGATATATGCCTTGGAAAAATAGCTACAGAATGCATCCAACCTCAGATGACTTTATCTATTAGTTATTTGGAGAAGTCAGCTTCAGTGACAAGATAATTGAATTAACTATTCACCAAGATTTGCATTATTTGATTCCATCAAGGCAAATAACTGTAAGTGTAACAATGCTTGGATTTCTGTAAAATGCCCTGCTTAGCTCACCACAGCAAAAATCATTCATTACCAGTTAGAAAAGCAGTAAAGATGTATTTATTTTTAACATTAATTATTAGAACATAAGACAAACATATGTTGGAAAGCACAATATAATGCAGATGCTGCAGAATTATTTCAGTAATTGTTTTGGCTTCCAATATTATAGTTGTTTCAATTCCCACCTAAGCAGAATGACCTATGGGCTTTGTTGTCTTGAGAGAAACATAATTATCTGCTGCATTTGCAGCTTCATGGATTATTAAGATGAATTGGAACTTCTGTAGAATTAGGAAACCCTAGTTCAAGATTTAACACTTTTGCAAGATTTAGAAAGATTTAAATGGCAATTCTCTAACCTTGGAGACTGTGAGAAAAGAAAAAAAAAAACTTTAGAATAAGGTTCATCAAAGGAGAACTAATTAAAGTTAGCTACAGTGCTCAATGCCATTTGTAATTTATTCTCTCTTCAGACCAATACTGAACAACAGAAAAGCCAACAAGATTATATCTATATTTCCAAAATCCAAAGCTGATTTTTTTGGATATTATTTGCCTAATGTTGTATGCAAATGATTTTTCCCTTCTTATAGTTCACATGTAATCATATGTAAGTTTCTTATCCAGCTATTAAAATAAATTCAGCAGGATTAAAATTTGGCAAATATTACTCAGCTTTCAAGAATCATTTTTATTGCCTATAAATTGTTCAGTCACGTTAGAGCCTGTGAATTCTTGGAACATGTTCTGCTTTGAAAGGCTGCCCTACTCTAGAATCTAGAATAAAAGTTAATTAAAATTCTTTAAACTTAATTTTTTAATAAATCATCCTTAGTTGAAAATTTTGTGACAATTTTTTTTTCTGTTGTAGATGATTTCTGTGCATTGGAGTGATTACTCAAATTGGTACAATTATTAAAGGGTTAACAATAATTAACCTTTCTAAAATATAGCAGATCACGAGTACCACAGGATGGCTAATTTTTCAGCACCAGGATTAATATTGAGTTTTAATGATTTGGTGCAATAAATGTTGTAAGAGATCACACCCTTGTCTAACTTTGAGGTAGTATAGTATTTAAAGGAAATTGTTCTAAGTAAAACATGAAATTCTGAAATTTGTTATCTCAGATATATGATGAGTTCTTGATTAACCCCTTTTATTTAGGAAATGTGATGTTGATAATCCGTAGCATACAGTGGTCATAATCACTCACATTATCATAGGTTGTAGCATGGGATGGCATTCAGGTAGAAAGAATAGCTTGGAGAGATTATGTGGTTACGTCGCTTGATCACTTTCAAGACAAAATGGTGACAACTGATGAGAATAAAGCCTTTAGGTATGGATTTGCTGTCTGATTCTCACTTCCTGTATGAGCATAATTGAGGGGGAAAAAATAATGCCATGTATTTCCAAATCAAGGTTGAAGTAAAAACAAAACAACAACAGCAAAAAAAAAAAAAAAAAAAAAAAAAAAAAA
>NW_026005479.1:0-2007 GCF_001458135.2 Marmota marmota marmota | reverse complement strand
AGCAAAAAGAGGGAATTGAAAAGGGGTATATATCCCCCAAAGATAAACTTAATATAACTCTTTTTACTCTAAACATTTTAAATTTGGATTCATCAGGGCTTAGTGCTGTTGAAAGGCATATGTATCAAAAAGAATGTACATAAGCCTAAGGTACTTTGGAAGGATATTCTAACAGGACAATGGAAAGGCCCTGACCCAGTGATTGTCTGGAGTCGGGGTTCTGTTTGTGTGTTTCCACTGGGAGAACAGCAGCCAATTTGGATTCCAGAGAGACTAACCAAAGCAATTTCTACAGACCAAAAAGAAGATGATTTGACTCATATCCCTAACAGCTGATATCCAGAGCTCCAGGTTGGCTATTCTTACATCTGTGACAGTGATTAACCAGGATGCTTTTTTCAATATCTATTTCATTATTGCCTTTTCCCACATAATAAAGTTCTATTTTATATTTTGAGCTCAAACAAACCTAGGTTAATGTTTTTTCTGATCAGTTTTGTTTTTTGACTGTGGAGTTTTTAAACATTGCAATGGAAATTTCACCTTCGTAAAGCTACAAGTCCTTTACTATTGATTTATGTGTTGTACGTTTGTGTGCACTCTTGTGTTTTGTGTTGTATGCCTGTATGTTCGTATGTCCATATTTCATATATGAGGAGCGCTCATGAAAAAATGGATCCGAATTTTTTTTTTAATTTATTCACGTGATTTAAATAGTTTAATTTAAATTGGGTAAACACCCTGTTGAGGATTGTTTTAATATGTGCACAAATAAGGAGTTTCACAGATCTTTTTGTTTACTTTCACCTTTCCTTTTCATTATATTTAATAATTCTGTTCAGGATAATGTACATTATTCAAAAAATTGTTTTCTTAGTACCTGTTGAAATGTTATATAATTTCTTTTTAGCATCATTGCCAGAATTCCTATCTTCATCCCAGTGCCGGTGAAGACAAAGATAAAACCAAACTACAGTGTCTATGATAGCTATCACAGTAAACTGTAAAAACTGATGCATCAATGAATAATAACTCAACAAGTAATGCTCAATCAAGAAGTGGATTTACTTTGGGAGGAAATGGACATATTGATAGATTCCTCTGCTTTGAACTCCTTGGAGAAGTTGCCTGGACTATGTATCACTTATATGCATTGTGAACTATCTGTTGGTGCAGCGAATTGTGGTAGTGCTGGCATATCTTTGCTGATGGGGTCACCAGTGATACAATTTTTCCAAAAGAGCCGTCAATTGGCTTGGTGTTGTGGCATTTCTGATTCCTCCTCCCTTCTGCTAGTGATGGTCTAAAATTTGGGGACCAACAGAGGTGAGGCAAAGAACCTCACCCCCCCACTGGCACCAAGGGCAAATTTGGGGGCCAACAGAGGTGTGGCAAAGAACCTCACCCCCCCACTGGTGCATAGGCCTATTCACAAGTATGGCTATATGCTGGCCCGGTAGTCAGTGACAGGTATGATCCAATTGCAGTGGTACCAACCTAAGACAGGAGGTTGACACCTAGAGGTCAGATCATCCCATGACGGGCAAGGACCATATGTTGAATTGAACAACCTAACAGGCACGGTCCCTAAGCCACATTGCTTGTTGTTTAATTAATCAGAAGGAGGGAGATGCTGAGAGCCATAGCCAAATTGGAAATGATGCATGGCAATTTTGGGTTGAAATTGTTCATAAAGGTGACCCTGCTCAGGGATTAGGGTGGCTCTAGGTTTAGGGTGGATCCTGCTGGATTAGGGTGGCTCCAGGTTTAGGGTGGATCCTGCTGGGAATAGGGCATATCCTGCTGCCTCAGGTGCCTGCTTCTTGAGTTCCCGTTGAGTTCTTGCGGGATTCAGAGGGTATTTGGTACGCAGAGCTCAGTAGAGGTAGTGTATTTTCCCCAGAACGTGCGTGTAGAGTGTCGGTGACAGTTCGAGAATAAAGAGTTGCTGTTTGAATCTACAAGGTGTGTGGTGGCTCGGTTATTTTGTGCCCAGACAGACTGCGG
>NW_026005478.1:0-2007 GCF_001458135.2 Marmota marmota marmota | reverse complement strand
ATACGTACATACAAACATACAACACAAAACACAAGTGTGCACACATAATATAATACAACACATAACATAATAGTAAAGGCCTTGTAACTTTTTACAGGTGAAATCTCCATTGCAATGTTTAAAAACTCTATAGTCAAAAAATAGAACTGATCAGCAAAACATTAATCTAGGTCTGTATGAACTCAAAAAACAAAACTTCATGATGTGGGAAAGGGCAATAATAAAATAGATATTGAAAAAAAAAAACATCCTGGTTTCATTAGCCTCCAGGTGTGGGAGAACCACTATCACAGATGTAAGGATAGCCAAACTGGAGTTCTGGATATCAGCTGTTATGGATTTGAGCCAAATCATCTTCTTTTTGGTCTGTAGAAATCACTTTAGTTAATCTCTCTGGAATCCAAATCGGCTGCTGTTCTCCCTGTGGAAACACACAAACAGACCCCCAACTCCAGACAATCACTGGGTCAGGACCTTTCCATTGTTTTGTTAGAATATCCTTCCAAAGTACCTTGGGCTTATGTACATTTTTTGGACACATATGCCTTTCCGCAGCACTAAGCCCTGATGAATTCAAACTTAAAAAGTTTAGAGTAAAAAGGGTTATTTTAAGTTTATCTTTGGTGCCGCAGTCCGGCTGGGCACAATTCAGGAGCCACTTGTCAAAAGAAACGAACTTTATTTTTAGAACCACACACGCCAAACAAAACAGCTCCTCAGGAAAACCTTCAGAGCCCAACTGCCACCACCGGCTTCCCACAAGCCTCTCCACCTCCCCCACTCCTCCTGCTCTTGAGGCCGATTGGCTGGGTCATGTGGGCGGAGCCAAAAGAGTCCCCCAATGAGCAGCTCCATGGTCTGAAAGGGCGGGGAAACAGCCCAATGAGCATCACTGCAGAGGAGCCAATCAGTTGGCAGCTAGAAGTTTGCTGGGGTCACTGTGAGCCAATCATCAACTGGCAGCTGGAAGTTTGCTGGCAGCTGGAAGTTTGCTGGGGCCCCTTCGGCTGTGGCTCTCAACAGACATTCTAATCCCACGGTGACATTAGGATGTGCGCCCTGTGGGAGGTAATTAGGTGATGACGGTGGAGACTGTTTGCAGGGGATTGTGACCTTATAGTAAGAGGCCAGAGAGCTGTTAGCTCCCTTTAGCTGTGTGAGGATCCAGCCGTAAATTCTGCAGTCTGTGACCTGGGAGACGGCCCTCGGCCCAGCGTGACCATGTTGGCAAACTGCTCTTGGACTCCAGCCTCCAGAACTTGGAGAAATAAATCTTGAAGCTTATCAGCCACTCAGTCTGTGATACTTTGTTTTAGAATCTGAATGAACTAAGTCAGGACCCATTTGTGACACTGTTTTGCAAGTTACTATTGAGGGAAACTGAGTCAAGGGCACATGGGGTCTCAAATCCCCACTCTGCCTCTTCCTCACTTGATGACCTTGGGCACATGGCTTCAACCCCTGGACTCTGTTTTCTTGTATGTAAAATGGTGATAACATTCAAGCCACTCCAGAACCAAACGGCAATGAGAGCATGTCGTGTGCAAACTGGTGGCGTGCAGTGATGACAAAATAGTAATCAGAGGGAAATTCATAGTCCTGAATGCATTTATTAAGAAGCAAGATTTTAGGAAAAGAATTCTGAAAACAAACAAACAAAAAATGATCATCACATTACAGTTTTATGGTGATATTTTAAAAATGTTTACATCTTTTTAATTCCACAACAAAATTTTAAAAATAAAAAAAAGAAGAAAGATTGATTAAAAATAAAGAAAAATATTTCAAATCAAGATATTAGGAATAAAACAAAAGAAAGTCCAAAGAAAATAGGAGGAAGGGATTTTTAAAAATCAGACATAATCATCCATAGTTTCCCATAATGGTGGTCTCTGGTTCTACGATCTGTACGTGCCCATGACATACTTTGGCCAGCTTCATGCCCCGGTGCCTCCTCTTCCTCTCTCTTCTCCTCCGTCTCCTTCCTCTCCTTTACTGCTCTCCCAA
>NW_026005477.1:0-2007 GCF_001458135.2 Marmota marmota marmota | reverse complement strand
CTATAAAAGCAAATTGAGCTACGGTCCCAGAAACACCCTATTGCTCCCCCATAGTCCACTAGCACCAGTTTCCTACGGACAGCTGTAGAGACACAAAAGTTTGCATGCTTCAGGGTACGGTCATCACTTTTTGGTTTGTACTGGAATCCTGGCAGCTTCTTTCAGATTCAGAGAGGCATAAACATTAAAGATGAAAAAAGAGCTCAGTTCTGTCCTTTGGGGTGAGTTAGGTTGGTTTAATTTGTAATGGTTCAAAAGTTTTGAGAGTCTCATATCCAGTAACTATTATACCTTTCTTCTCCCAGTTGCATCTTATTCTTCCCACCTGTGGACACAGGCATCTTCTCTTCTCTGCTCTTGGAACCTTAGTAATTCTTCCTCTGCCCATTACATTTATTTAATGCCTAATTTACTAGTTGTTTATTATGTTCCAGGCACTATATTAAGTATTTATGCAAATGAGATGGCATACCAAAAAGCCTTAGAATAGTGCTTGACACATGATAAATATTCAAAACATGTTATCTTATTTTCCCAAGAACTCTTGCAATGTTGATATTATTATTTCCCATTTTTCTGATGAAAAAGTTGAAATTCAGAAATCTTGCCTAGGTTCACACTGTTAGTAAGTGGCAAAATCACAAACTTTACAAATAATTTTCCATGCAGCATTTGTTTCCTTGTAATAGGAGCTGGCTGATAACAATTTGGCTCTTTGTGCATTGTATCTTGAAGTTGGCTTCTGACTTGCATAGGACTTTTGGAGCAGAGAGCTCTGTTTCCCTTTGAGAATTCTGCACTTCTAGAGCTATGGCCATACCACCTCTGGGCATCCCCAGGGTTCCTGTTCATTGGCCAGTGCATATTTGACATCATCACAGCCTTCTCTGGGCCCAGCCCATTCTAGATGCCTTAACATGTTCTTTCATTTAATCTTCAGACTGCCTGGTGTGAGGAAAATGCTACTAATAAGGCTCACAGATGTTTGTGACTCAAGTCACTTCAGTAGAAAGTGACAGAGTCAGAATTCAAACCCAGGTCTGCCTGATTCCAGGGTCCTTGCTGCTTCTTCTGTTCCTCACTGCCAGGGAGTCTTCTTCAAGGATCTTCTCAGCACTTTCAGATACAGGCTTGCCATTTCAGATTCCTTTAGACTTTGCCTTTAGAAAGGACTGACGTGGTGCAGTCGGAGGTCTTGTATTGAGGAGCTTCATGTGGGCAGTCATTTTCTTATGGCTCATGGACCTATGTAGATGAACAAAGGAAAGGGGTTACTCCATCCCCAAGTACTTCAAACATGCTGGAACAGGGTGAGGGCTACTCTGCTTATTTCTTTGACTACCTTCCTCAAAGGAACCAGTTTCCCTGCCTGCCTTGTGATTCTAGCATAGATAGATAGTGTTGGAGTTTGTCCTATTTTAAGTTTGTTTTGACTGCCTGCTTTGGACGTATTTTCAGCTAAAGCTGTTAGGATTTCAGTACATTCAGGACAGTGATGACGCTTCAGTCCTCAATTCATCTCTGTCTCCTCAGTTAATAGAAAGGAAACATAGCCCATCTGTCTGGACCTGTATAGAAGAATTTGGGGGAAAAAAAAATAACAGGTAAGAAATGTTCCCTTATTTTGTGAGCTTACCTTTATTCTGTCCCATTGTTCCTACAGCAAAAGGCTTGAGCAAACATATTTGAGTTTTCCTTTTCCAATAAGGTATGTTTTTAAAATCACTTAAAACTGTACTTCTCAAGCTGGGCATAGAGATGCACATCTGTAATCCCAGTTACTTGGGAAGAGCCTACAGCAAGAAAATCGCAAGTTCAAGGCCAGCCTTAGCAACTTAGTGAGACCCTATCTCAAAATAAAATAAAAAGGGCTAGAAGCTGAGTGCAGGGGTTCATGCCTGTAATCCCAACAGCCCAGGAGGTTGAGGCAGGAGGATTGCAAGTTCAAAGCCAGCCTCAACAATTTAGTGAGGCTGTAAGCAACTGAGCAAAATCCTGTCTCAAAAA
>NW_026005476.1:0-2007 GCF_001458135.2 Marmota marmota marmota | reverse complement strand
AGACTGTGTAACCAACCCAGATGCCCTTCAATAGATGAATGGATAAAAAAAAAAATGTGGCATTTATACACAATGGAGTATTATACAGCACTAAAAAATGACAAAATCATGGAATTTGCAGGGAAATGGATGGCACTAGAGCAGATTATGCTTAGTGAAGCTAGCCAATCCCTAAAAAACAAATACCAAATGTCTTTGATATAATGAGAGCAACTAAGAACAAAGAAGGGAGGAAGAGCAGGAAGAAAAGATTTTTTTTTAGTTAGTTGGATTCCTTGTTTTTTCTTGTTCTTTTGCAGGAGTACAGTCCTCTGTACATCATCTAGAATGTCTTTCATAAAAAAGAAAATCTTAATTTTGTCATAATAAGATCCATGATTTCTCAGGTTATGAGTGATACTTCAAAGTTTGTTTAAAAGATTATCCCTAACAATAGATTTAAAATATATACTTTTATGGTCTTATTTTAACTTTATAGTTTTAAATTTCAAAATGTTTTTTTCTTCATCCATTTAGAGTTTATTTTAAGTGAATGAAGATTAATTCATAACCCTCAAGAATCTAATTTTATTTTTCTGTATTTAGTGATCTGGTTGCTCCTAGCTACTCCTAAACATTGACCATTCATTGGGATATCCTTCTTATTAAACAATGATTTCTACACTTTTCTAAAATCTATTTTTCTTGAACATGACTTTATATTAATAGCTTTTAAAATGTTAATATCATAATCAAAAATTTTATTATTTTAAATTTTTTTCAGAATTAATGTTGAAAATTATGAAAACTATTGCTTTTATAAAATTTTTAAAAGCTTATTTCATGGAATTTATAAATTATTTGGAAGAGAATTTGACATGTTTAAATGTCTTTCTGACCAAAATTGTGGCATAACTCTTAATTTATTCAAATCTTCCTTTATGCCTTTAAAATACTTAATATTTCACAATAGTGGTCTATGTATCTTTGTTAAATTTATTCTGAATACTATATAACTTTTGTTGCTATTATAAATTCTGTCTTATTTATTATATCACTATCTAGCAACTTTGGTGAACACCTTTTACTTGAATAGTTTATTGCCAATTCTATTTTGTTTTTTCTATATAAAGCCTCATGGCATGTACAAAGGAATTTTATCTATTTCTTTTGAATTCATACATTTCATATTTCTGTGTTCTTTCTTATAGAACAGATTAATACTTGCAAAGTACATGAAGTGGTAATGATGGTGGTGGACATTCTTACCCTCTCACTCTCACTGGCCCAAAGGCATGTCTCTGTGGTTTCTCATTACATATGGTTTCTCAGTTTGTTTGGTATAAAACACTTAATATCATAGTTAAATTTCCTTTTATTTCTATTCTACTAAAATTTTTGTCATACTAAACATGTGTTGATTTTTATCAATTCTTTATTTTTTATGACAATTAAATCAATTATGACTTCTTCCTTGCAGTCTACTAGTATGTTGATGGATTTTTTTTAAAAATGTTGATCATAGCTGCTCCTCCTCTGGACTTTCAAAAAAATGAGCTTTTCCCTTTCTCCAAGGCAATCAATGAGAGACCAATGACTGACTGACTGACTGACAGGGTGACAAAGGCTAGTTCCTGTACCTCAAGGTGAAACCAATTCTGAGATACAGTATGCTCCAGGACTCCCATAGGGTGAGACCAAAGTTAATCTCCATTCTTGCTCAACATCATTTCTTCTTCACTGTCCTCCCTTCCTCGTTCCACTTCTGCCAAGAATGCTGCCCCAATACAACATTTTTCCAAAAATTGCCCTTAAGATCCTCTTAATGCAAACTGACTGGAAGTAGTAGTAATTTTTTATCTAAGGCTAAGAATAAATTTCAGAAACCTCAACTTTATTCTTACCCTAGGTTGAGAATTAGCAGTACAAAATCTCCCCTAAGCCTCTCAACATAAACACATTTGATCCTCCTTTCCAGGTTTATAATCCCCATTTTGTCCTTCTTGGCATGTGGTATCACCATATGCT
>NW_026005475.1:0-2007 GCF_001458135.2 Marmota marmota marmota | reverse complement strand
AAATTGCATGGTAATGGAGGGAGACCCTCATTGTTATACAAAATTACATATAAGAGGTTGTGAGGGGAATGGGAAAATAAACAAGGAGAAATATGAATTACAGTGGATGGGGTAGAGAGAGAAGATGGGAGGGGAGGGAGGGGGGATGGTAGAGGATAGGAAAGGTAGCAGAATACAACAGTTACTAATAGGGCATTATGTAAAAATGTGGATGTGTAACCGATGTGGTTCTGCAATCTGTATTTGGGGTAAAATTGGGAGTTCATAACCAACTTGAATCTAATGTATGAAATATGATATGTCAAGAGCTTTATAATGTTTTTCAACAACCAATAAAAAAAATTAAAAAAAAAAGAAATAAATCACAAAAAAAAAATAAATAAATAAATTGCAGCGGTGTTTACAGGTTATGCACATGAGCATTACAATTGAAGTTTCAAAAATTTCTCACGCGCACATGCACGCACACACACACACACACACACACGTGCATATGTATTATCTCAGTGGTTTCCTGATACTTGGAGTGTCTTGGTTGGTGGAATTCAGTAGGATTGGAAGGTGAGGAGGTACAGTAAGACCTAAAATCTCTGTTCAGTTAAAAGAGGCTGGGAAGCCTGCAGAGTGTTCCTGCTGGTGGGCAGAAAGGTGCTGGAGAAAAGCAAAATAATGTGGGCAGTGATGAAATAAACCCCTTGTCCTTCCACTTTCGACTCTATTCCTCATATCTGGCAATTCTGTTTCTAGAAATCTATCAGAAACATGTGGACAAAACTACAATTAGACATTTATACAAGACTCATCATTGTAGCACTATTTACAACAATAGCAGCAGCAACAATAACAACAACAAAACCCTGAGAATAACTAAAACGTCTATGACAAAGGATGAGTTAAGTAAGCTCAGGGCATCCACTCAATGGATGATTCCACAGCAGTCAAAAGGAAGAGGAAGGGCTCAGGGTGTGGATCAGTGGTAGTGCCCATGCTTAGCACTTGTGAGGCCCTGAGTTCAATCCCTAGCATGGGCGTGCACACACACATACACACACACACACACACACAAGAAAGAAGGAAAAAGATAAAAGAAGAAAGGAAACACTTTTAAATGGGGAAAGTCTAGGAAGATCTAGGAAGTATGTATGATGTGCTACAGCTTACATAAGAACCAAGTACACAAATATATTTGCTTATTTTAAAATATATATATAATTACATTCTTAAAACAACAAAAATTTAACCATAAAATAAAAAATAATACCAATGCAGGAGGCAGAAAATAAAGCAGAGAAAAAAATGGACAAAAGCTAAACTTCTTTAAATGTGCTTTGTTGGACAGATATCTTTAGGGGAATGTAAATGTTTAAATAATTTATAATTAAATTATGAAAAAGAAATCCTGGAAACAAAAAATAAAAGGAAATAAATGAGCATAATTGTATAATAAGCATAACCACCAAAGAGGACCCATTCCAAGTGACTTAAAAACACAATAATTTGGCACTCCAGGTGGGATATACCCTACCAATAAAAAGAACTGTAAAAAATATTAATGAAAGAATCCTTAAAGTTTTGGAGTTATACGCTAGGCATCTGAAGATTGTTGTGTGCACGATGTGGGACAAAGTAAATGAGTAATTATGTGATGTTCAAACTCTCTCATACCCAAGGTAATTTGAGAACTAAGACTCTTGGCATGGGAGGAAGGAAATAAATAACTTAGATAGAAAAATTTAAAGAAAAAGGCTTCACAAATACTCAACATGCATTCTATCACTGAGCAGAATCCTCAGCCCCTATTATTTGTTTTTAAACTGGAAATAACATTGTGATGTGAATATTATCACACTTTTTTTAAAATTTTAGAAATGAAGAAATTGAGGGGCTAGGGATATAGCTCAGTTGGTAGAGTGTTTGCCTCACATGCACAAAGCCTTGGGTTCAATCCCCAGCACCAAAAAAAAAAAAAAAAAAAAAAAAAAAAAAAAAAAAAAAAAAAAAAAAAAA
>NW_026005474.1:0-2007 GCF_001458135.2 Marmota marmota marmota | reverse complement strand
TTGCTGGGTCAGGACCTTTCCATTGTCCTGTTAGAATATCATTCCAAAGTACCTTAGGCTTAGGTACAATTTTTGGACACATATGCCTTTCCGCAGCACTAAGCCCTGATGAATCCAAATTTAAAAAATTTAGACTAAAAAGTGTTATTTTAAGTTTATGTTTGGGGGATATATACCACTTCCCAATTCCCTCCTTTTGCTTTAATAAGTACATTTTAATAGTTTGATGAGCTCTTTCAACTATGCCTTGTCCCTGTGGATTGTATGGGATTCCTGTTACATGAGTAATGCCAAATGATGAGCAAAATTGTTTAAAAGAGTATAACCAGGCCATTATCTGTTTTTAACTGTTTTGGAACGCCCACGGTGGCAAAATTTTGTAAGCAATGAGCTATAATATCTTTAGTTTTTTTATGAGGCATGAAGGGAGACCATCAAAAATCCAGAAGAAGTTATCAATTGTAACATGCAAATATTTTAATTTTCCAAATTCTGGCAAGTGTGTGACGTCCATCTGCCAAATATGGTTAAGTATCAGTCCTCTAGGATTGACTCCAAGATTAACTTGTGGTAAAAAGTTCACACAATTTTGACATTGATTTATTATTTGTCTAGCTTATTCCTTAGTTATTTTAAAATGTTTTTGTAAAGTATTAGCATTTACATGGAACATATTATGAAAATTTGTAGCTTCTTCTAGTGTAGAAAAAAAAATATATGTCATGTGTAGTTTTATCTGCTAAATCATTGCCCAAACTAAGGACTCCATGCAATCCTGTATGTGCTTTGATATGTCCTATAAAGAATGGATCTTTTCTATTCCATATTAGACTTTGTATAGTGGAAAACAAAGAGAAAACAGTAGAGGAAGGGGAAATCCTACCAGCATCTTCAAGGGATACTATAGCATTAACTATATACTGACTATCAGAAAATAAATTAAATACAGAATCTTTAAACATCACAAAAGTGTGTAATACTGCATTAAGCTCTGCGTTTTGAGCTGATTGTTTGGGTACTAAAAATGTAAAAGTTTGATCAGGGGTAACTACTGCTGCTGTACCACTATTTGACCCATCAGTGAATATATTTGGAGCATTCATTATAGGTGTTTTTCTTGTCATTTTTGGAAAAACTACATGATGCGAAGACCAAAAATACAACAAAGGATTAGATGGTAAGTGGTTATCAAATGAAACATTAGATTTACACATGATTTTTGCCCAAGTATTTAACTCATTAGCTAACTCATCAGTTTGATCCATAGTATATGGAGTAATAATTTTATTGGGAGAAATTCCAAACACTCCCTTTGCTGCTTTTATTCCTTTGAGTATTAATTGTCCTACAGCCTCAGGATACCTAGTAAGAATAGTGTTAGGAGAATAAGATAAATGTATTCACAATAATGGACCTTCTTGCCAAAATACTCCTGTAGGAATATTTTTGTTGGTATTACAATAAATAATAAAGACACACTTATATCAATTCTATCCAAATGCATATTTTACATATATGTTTCAATAATTTTTAATGCCTTTCTTCCATCAGGCATTAACATGCGGGGTGAATTTGGATCTGATGGACATTTTAGGATTTCAAAATAAAGGTCCCAACTCTCCTGTTGGTATGCCTAGATAAGGCCTTATCCAATTTATGTCTCCTAATAACTTTTGAAAGTCGTTAAGTGATTTGAGTTTATCTACCATATTTGAATTTTTGGTGGATGGACCATGGTTGAGGAAAATAGAACTCCTAAATAATTATTTGGAAAATTTAATTGTACTTTATCTATTGCTATCTCGAGATTATATTTTTTAATAAGTTTGTAAGTGTGGCATAACATTCTAGCAATGTGTTTTTATCTTTATGTGCTAATAATACATCATCCATATAGTGAAATATTTGTATTTCAGGATTTTGATTTCTAAGTGGCTGGATTGCTTTGTTAACATAAATTTGACACATAGTTGGGCTGTTAGCCATCCCTTGAGGGAGTATTTTCCA
>NW_026005473.1:0-2007 GCF_001458135.2 Marmota marmota marmota | reverse complement strand
AGGCCAGCCTCAGCAACTTAGTGAGGCCCTAAGAACTTAGCAAGACCCCTTCTCTAAATAAAAAGTAAAAAGGGCTGGGGATGTGGCTCCGGGGCAAAGCCTCGCCTGGCACACGTGTGAGGCGCTGGGTTTGATCCTTAGCCTAGTTCTAAATACAACAAAAAGGGCTGGGGATGTGGCTGTATGGTCGAGCACCCCTGGATGCTCAATCAGCAGTACGGGGGTGGGGGGAGAGAGAGAGGGAGAGAGAGAGAGAGAGAGAGAGAGAGGAGAGAGAGAGAGAGAGAGAGAACCGACTAAAGGAAGTCGAGACAGTGCCCGTCACAGGACTGAGCCCCGCGGCCTCAGCCTCCCAGCTCCGCGAGTTTGGGCTCTGGCCTCGCCTGATCTGATGGAATCTTCATGAGGGCGGGAGACGGGGGCCCGAGGACCGGCCTGTCCTTAGGGCAGCGGCCCTGTCTCCCCGGCCTGTTCCCCTTCTGCAGGAAACCCGCGCCCCGTAAGGACATGTCGTCAGCAGGGGCCACACACAGGGCAGCACCTTAGAATCCGTAAGATCATAAAGGAGCTGAGAACTCCCGCTGCCCGTGACGGCTGAGCCCCCGTGACCCCAGGCACGTCAAAGGGGAGGTGAGCACCTGCCTGGCACGCACCAGGCCCTGGGTTCAGTGCCCAGCACCAAGAGTTAGAAACAGTACCGCAGGCCACGTGTGCCGCTCGTCATCCCGATGATGACGGTAGGGTCTGGTGGTGCCCTTACTGTGCGGATCTTCTTAGCGTTAGTTTAGGTACCTTTATTTATTTATTTATTTATTTATTCAGGCTCTGGACCGTGAACCCAGGGCGCTCTAACGCTGAGTTGCACCCCCAGCCCTTTATCTTCCCCTTTTTTCTCCTCTTTTGTTGAGACAGTTCTCCCTAAGTGTCATGGAGCTTTGGGGGCCTGGAGGGAACCCCGTTTGTGGAGGGGACCCTGGGGCAGCAGCCAGCACCAGACTCCACAGGAGAAGGCGAGCTGGGGCCACCAGGTGGCAGCATTGCTCCGCCGAGAAGTTGGCGGCCTCAGGGAGCCAGAGAAGGCGCCTCCTAGAAGCCCCAGGTCCCCAGGTCCCCCACCCTCCCTGAGGAGGAGCAGGGATGACTGTGGTGGTGACACAGAGTCTCCGAGACAATGAACTCCTTTACCCTCAAGCGCTTTGCATGAGCCCCTCAGCCCATTCCCCAGCTGGCCCCAGTGGACCAGGGCTGGCCAGGAGGGCAGTGGAGACGGGGGGGGGAAGCACCTGTCCTGGGCGGTGCCAGCCAGGTGGCCAGTCCCCAGAGCACCAGACGGCGGGCCAGTTGGGAGCAGCACCCAGTCCTGGGGACCCTTAAGAGTCGCCAGAACCTGTCACATCAGCTGGGGGTCATCTGGAGTCAACCCGAGGGAAGGGCCCGTGTCCCAAGCACCAGTGACTCCTGTCATTTTGTTTGTTAAGTCTGCCAGTGACCATGACCGAGCGCTTCCCTCCTGCACGGCCAGGCCAGCGGGGACATCAGGACAGTGCCACAGCACCCCGCCCCCAGCCGGGTCTGAAGGAGGTCCCTGCAGCCACCCCAGGACGGCCCCCTCTCCTCCAGCCGGCAGTGGGCTCCAACAGGGACAGGAACCTGTGTCCACACTGGCCTGCGTCCTCAGCTCCCAGGGTGGTACCTGGCACAGGTGCCAGCCCCCACCAGGTCCCCTGCCTTGGCTCCACAGAACCCCAGCATGGCCACTGCCTCGGGCCACTGTCCCCCTGGACCCAGGACTGAAGCTATCCCTGATCCCCCCATGAGCAGATGGAGGGGCCTGGTGAGCTGCCCACCCACTGCTGCTGGCCAGCCTGTTCACCGCAGGACGGGGAGCCAAGAGTCCCCTCGTGAATCACACCACGGAGGTCTAGTCTGCACTGGTTTGGAGCCAGGGCTGCTGGGGAGACTCCGCCAGGAAAAGAGTTTCAGAGATGGACGGCAAAGGGGGAGGGG
>NW_026005472.1:5577-6878 GCF_001458135.2 Marmota marmota marmota | reverse complement strand
CCCCGCGGTCCCCCGCACGCTCCCATCCCGCCTGCCGCGCCCGCCCTCTTGCTCTCCGACGCCACCGCAAGACGGGAGCCTGCGCTCACCTGGGCGGAGGCAATCACAACGGACAGCAGACCCACAGTAGCGTCCAGGTGAGCTAATGGTGTGCACGGGGGGACCAGCGGAAGAGAGAAGGAAGCCAGCCGGCACTGGGCTGCCTGCCATTGCGCTTGGGCTCCGTCTAGCCCCCTGAGGGCAGGGTCTCTTTCCAGGTCGCGATCTGCGCAGTCGCGCAGCTCGAGCTGGGATTCCAGGGTGAGCGGCCCCAGGCCTCTGTTGCTCACCCAAGTGGACTCCCAGGAAAGCTAAAGCCAAGGCTGCCCGGAGTCCTTGCAGCGGGAGGTTCCATAGAAAGGAATGGACTTGAGTGAGTTGGTAGACCATGGAGTCTGCTCCTTTGGGTGGTGCTGCTTGCTGCAAAGGGTGCCCTCCTGTGAGCCCAAGCAGAGACACACTAGAAACCACTCACGGAGCTTAAGCAAAGCCCAACCCATTGACTGTTGAGCATGACTTAAGGCTCCAATGTAACAGTATCGCATCTCAGTGTCATAGGAACTTAATAACCTGTGTTTGCCAAGTACAAGTCCTTCCTAGTAACTTATTACCATGTGGTATTTTATAGAAGTTGACTGTGCTACTATTCTCATTGTTAAAACAGAGAAATGAGTTTTAAAATTATTTAGAAATGAGATAGTTATGGAGGTCTGTGTTCTGTGTTAGAAATGATATGATACTTGGTTTCACATATCATCACCTAAAGGCCTCCAGAGCAGCCTCCTGTATTGTTTGGTAATTTTAGCAGGCCCCCTGTCTTGCAGAGTGATGCCAGTGTGGTGAGCTTTCTAACACTCATCCTTGAACCTCTCCATGCCAAAGAGCACTTATCTGGTCCTATAGCCCTGTGCAGTCACAGCCACACCTTCCACGTGAACATCTTTAGCAACCTCTTCAGCTTCAAGAGCTCAACCCTGAACTATTATTTTCTTAATTCCTCATTATGACAATTTTTTTACTCTCACCCTCCATGTGAAAATTATGTGGTTTTTCTTTTTTGCCACAAAATGTTACCAGGATTCTACTAAAGTAACTTGAAAATTTAAATCATATCTTTCTCCATTTAAAAACATGTGGTGAAGGGCTGGGGTTGTGGCTCAGTGGTACAGTGCTTGCCTAGCACGCATGAGGCACTGGGTTTCATCCTCAGCACCACCTAAAAATAAAATAAAGATGTTGTGTCCACCTAAAACTGAAAAAAA
>NW_026005472.1:0-2407 GCF_001458135.2 Marmota marmota marmota | reverse complement strand
AGACTTCTTACTATAGGAGCTAGATAATAATTTTTTGTCACTGAAGTCACTATCTGTGGCAATGTCCTTGAGCAGCCATAGGGAATTGACACAGTAACTCAAACTTTACTAAATTTTAATTCCCAAAACAATAAAAACTAATTAATATCATCTTATGATAAAGGCTCTTTGTGATGAATAATGTTTAATAATGAATAAAGATTGGATTGTGCTCTGTTGCCCAGAATTTGTCTCAAATTCAAGACCTCTCAAGTGATCCTCCTGCCTCAGCCTCTGAGACAAAAAATTTAAGAACCACTCCTCTAAATAAATCCTGTGTCATTATGACTTGCCACCTCTCTTTTCACCTTGGTTCTTGCTGCTCTGAGTGCCTAGAATGTCCTTGCCTTAATTAAAACCCTCACCATGTTTAAGGTCCATCTTACTGTGTACCTCATCATCACTCCAGCCAGAAGGCTCCCTCAGTCCTGTTTTCTGACATTCCATGAGGAGGTAACCATCTCTGCAAATCCTGCTCTCCACAAGTCAAGGTCCCTGGCTCTCTACATAGACCCTAGCTATACTGCCATGATAAAATCCCAGGTTCTGGATGCTCCAAAAAAAAAGCCAAGATTCCCAGTGAGTACTGCTGTCATAGACTCTAATTTACTAGCTTATCATGTAAAGCCAAGCATCACTGTGAGTCCTACTATGAAGAGAACCCCAGTTCCATTTTTCTAAACATAGAGTTCAGAGGAACTGACTGCCCTGCTGATACCGCTGAAGCCAGATTTAAAGATAGGTAGTTAGTGTAGTTACATAAATTGGGTCTAATATGGAGTAAGATAAAGAAAATTGAGGCCATTATCAAAAACTGGAGTCCAAGAAACCAGAGCAGCATTTGGGGAAATTGAAATGTTAATGTCCCCATGGCCCTCCGGGAACTCATTCTAAGGAACTGTTAATGAAACAGATCCCAGCAAACAGGTAAGTGCTAATCAAACCACCCCAGGCCCTTCCTGCCCAGATAACTCCTCCAGTCATCTATCTCCCACATTTTGGCCTTCCCACCTACATTCTATCACTGCAGGATAAAGGGAAACAAAGGACAAAAATGTGGGAAGACTAAAAGAAGACCTTAGCTATAAAAAAGGGAAGACCTCCCCCATCATGGATTCCCTTTTTCCTCCTGGAGGAAGTCTTTTCTGAAATCCTTTAATAAAGCCTTCCACTTTCCACTCTACACTTGCCTCGGCATGCTTCTCTGGTGTTATACTTCAACATTCGGGGAAGCAAGGACTTGTCACCAGTAAACAGCTGTAACACTGCCAGTTATCATTGACAAGTCCTGCTTCCCCACATGTTGAAGTTTTAACATTAGAGAAGCACACCAAAGCAAGCATATGACCAGGGTTTATTTTAAAGGGGGTAACAGCGAGGGAGAAGGGGGCCATAGCTGGTATCCTGGTATCCCAAGAGATGAGGTGTTCTGCCCTTTTTATATGTTCTAGAATTCCTTTGTTCTTCTGCCTTTTCCCCCTGATCTTTCTCCTTCCTGCCTAGTGACTAGACCCAGGAATGCCCAGTGGGATGGCCAAAAGTTGGAAAACTGGTGGGCTGAAGGGGGAAGGGCAGGGCAGAGTAGCCAAGGACACCTGAACAACCTTATAGCTCCCTATAGGGAGGGGAAATTCTTGGGACAGGTTACCTTGGCAACGGGTTGGAGCAGGGGCAGGTTCTTGATAAGATCCCTCAGGGGACAATATCCAACTGCCCATACTCACTCAAATTGGCCTCCTAGATCTGATCTGACTCCATTTACCTATCTACACTGACTGCCTGTCTAATTCTGGCTTCACTGCTACCAGAGAAACCCACTTACCTGTCTCTCTTGTCGACCCCAGGAGACCAGGAATTCTTCCATAAATAGAACCTCAGCTTCAATGCTTTTCACATAAATATTAGCAGGACAGATAGTCCAACCATCCTAGAATTGCAGTCCCCTGTGGGTTTTTTGTTGTTGCTGTTGTTGTTTTGGTGATGCGGGTTGAACTCAAGGGCACTCGACCACTGAGCCACATCCCCAGCCCTTTTTTTGTATTTTAAATATCTTTAGTATGTATACATATGTATAAACTAATACAATGACTCCCCTATGAACTTTAATACTAATATGATAGTCAAAAGTACTGAGAGTCCTGTCATCATATAACCCCAGTTTCTTGTGATTTCCATGTAAATTCCACCAGACTAGATTTTCCTGGAAACATTAAAAAAATAGTTCACTTGCTATATCCATGGAGAACAGCAGTCCTGAGAGTCATGTCATCATAGAAACCAAGTTCCCTTGCTCTCCATATACAGACCTGCAGAACTGTGAGTTCTGACATGATAGAACCCCATTTCCATGTCTCCAAGTAAAGCCAAG
>NW_026005471.1:0-2007 GCF_001458135.2 Marmota marmota marmota | reverse complement strand
GCTGAGGGGAAGCAGCCTGTGCTGTCCAGACTTGAGCCCAAGAACTGACCTGACTTCTGGCCCCCAGAAGCTCAAGCCACGTCCATGTGGTTTTAAGCTGAGAGGTTGTGCTTGCCGGTCACTCCAGCATTTGCAAGCTGATGCTGCTGGCTTATAAAGTCCTAGCTGGTTGCAGGAATGGCTGGGTCCAGAAGCTCAATGAAAACAGGGTGTGCTCTCTCTCTGTCTCTCTCACCCTTCTCTCCAAATGTTGGCTTCTGACAACTCCAGGCTGGTCAGGGTTATCTCCCGCTGACTTTGCAAACCAAGCGGAAAGAACATCCTATTTCTGCATAACTGCAGACAAAATCCAGAAATGGAGCTTCCTGGCCATCTGGAGTCACAGTCCCATCTCTGAATCCAATCACTGTGGCCTCAGGGTTAGAAGACCTCTGTCACAAGCCTGCTATGGCCACAAGAATTAAGTGTGGGGAGGGGTGGGTCCCCAAAGAGCAGTAGAAGGGACATCCAGGAACCAGGTGCCGGGCAGAAACAGTGGTGCCCGGGCACGGCGTCTCTTCTACACCTTTATGTTTGCTAGAAATACCAATGTCCTATGAACTGTCCGTGTTTTTGTGCAAGGAGAGCAGAGTGTTGGCCGCTCACTTTTGCTTTCTCTCAGCCTTTCACCTGGTGCCTGGAGGTGGCAGTTGCCTACTCAGCGTTTGCAGTGTGGTCCAGGGATCTACAGGCACCCAGACTGTCTCCAGGCCTGCCCCCTGAAGGGAGGAGCTGGCCTCCTCCCCTTCCCCCAGGGCCTCCACATCACCCAGCCAGGCAGCAGGTGACATTTATACTTAGGGACATGCATTCTGGAGGCAGAGGTGTCAAAGATTACAGAAAGACTGGTTTTCCCAATTTAAAGTAGCCGTGGGGATAAGATAAAGTGTTCTTGCTTTTTTACATTTCCATGTTGCTAATTTTCTGTGCTGGTTTTAATTTTTTTTTTCAGTGAATGCCTGAGCTGAGCACCTCCTGTTTTCCACCATGCACTCTTTATAATATAACACAAATGATAACAACTTCTATCAAACGTGTGGGGTGTGTATCCAAGAAGGTCTTCAGAGGGTAATATCCAGGCTTAAATTTGTGTATTAAAACCATTACAAAAAATCATGAGCCAATAATGTGATTAAAGTCTTAAAAACAACATTAAAAAAGCCTCCTGGGTTACTTACATGACTTAAATTATTTCATAATAATTTTATAGTGTTATTTATAGAAAATCTGTGAGAACACTAGAAAGTTCCATGCACTCCCATTTAGTTGTACCATTGCTAATGTCACCCATTGGTGCAAAGCATTCATCATTGCAAGGACCAGCAAGGACCCGTTGTCAATCACAGCCAGGTGACACAGGCTTTTCCTGTCTCTACCTCATTTTTCCTCATCCTGGGATCCCTTTCCATCATCTGCTGGTTACCCTTCTGGGGTATTTCTAATTGTGGATCTGTGGATTAGGGATGCTCAGCCGTAAAGTCTATGTAACTATTCCAACAATCCCCAAATCCTCCAAGATCCAAAGAGAAACACTTCTGGTCCCAAGCGTTTCAGACAAGGTACCTCTGCTGGCATTCCCTCCAGCTTCACAGATGAGGAAGTCAGGCTCAGAGAAGGTCCAGTCTGCCTGGAGCCCATAGCCATAGGATTGCCTGGGTCCACGTGTGTGAAGGACCCGTCCTGGGCCCACCCCTGCAGACACATGTGCCAGGCTTATCTTCCGGCCTGGGTTGGGCCCCCAGACCTCGGGGTCTGCAGGCCCCCTCAGGCAGCCACTCCTGTACTTGGAGCTCTTGGATGCAGGTGGCGGGCACAGAGGCCTGGGCTGGCAGGAAGAGGTGGTGAGACCCTCTTGCTCCCTCCTGCCAACGTTTGATAATATTATGCAGAAATATTTAGATTGTTCAGCAGCCTGGATATGGGGCTACTTTGTGCTCGATATCTATTTCCATTTCCAACTTCACAC
Source organism: Marmota marmota marmota (assembly GCF_001458135.2). Taxonomy (NCBI): domain Eukaryota; kingdom Metazoa; phylum Chordata; class Mammalia; order Rodentia; family Sciuridae; genus Marmota; species Marmota marmota. The sequence goes on along the minus strand of NW_026005471.1, from coordinate 2 downwards.
TT
>NW_026005470.1:0-2007 GCF_001458135.2 Marmota marmota marmota | reverse complement strand
TGTAAAAGCATGCGTATACCAATTCCTGTTCTGCCCCAGCCTGTGCCCATGAAACTGGCTGTGGTAGAGATAGGAAGATAGATTAAATATGAAAGAAACCAGGGGTTGGGGTTGTGGCTCAGCTGTAGAGCACTCAACTAGCACATGAGAGGCCCTTGTTTCCATCCTTAGCACCACATTAAAAAAATAAATAAAATAAAGGTATTGTATCCAATTGCAACTAAAAAGAAAGAAAGAAAGAAACCAATCAATTTCTTCAACCATTATTATTTACAGTTCTTAACAAATGGGTTTCTTGATATTTGCTGGGATTTCTTAGAAAACCAGAATGGAAGATGGATGAAAAAATGAATTTAAGAGTAATGTCTATGTTTCATTAGATTAGGTTGAGTTTTCCTTGGGAGTTAGATTGATGATGGCAACCAGTATTTTCCACCATTTATGACATGATTTAGGCCAGATTTACTAAAGCAGTTTCACGGGAATTTTTTAATGTTCTAAGGAGTTTCCAAGAAAACTATGGTCTACATTTAAAGTTTGTAGTCTATTTTCCAGGTAAACAGGGAAATTTATTTCTCTAGTTTATGCAAAATTTGATATTTAGGTAATTTATCACTTTTAGCAATAGAGGTAGAAGTGTAACTCAGGCATGGCTTTCTCTGAGTTAAATGGTTTAGGGTATGTAATGGATTTCTTCCTCTGCTTAATTATTCAAGGATAAGTCTTGTGATCTGAAAAGGAACAACATGCTCTTGTATCCACAGTAAGGTAAGGGGATTAACAGTCTTGTGCTTGTAAAACAGCAGCCCAGTTCCCATTTAGTCCTTCTGATTTCCAGAAACAAGAACCTGATTCTTACCACCCCTTGGATACCATTGGCCTTGTCTGGCCCCATTGATGAAAAATGGCATTAGAGCCAATTCTTAAAGAATTGCTTCAGACCAGGGCTTCTCCCACTTCAGGGGAGGGAGGAAGCATTTTTTTTTTCTTTTTAGGGATTTAGTTAAAGGAACTACTTGTGTATGTGTTAGTATAATTTATTGGTAAAAACAAAACAAAACAAACAAACAAAAAACCATTGGTCAGGGCCTGAGGTAGCTCAGTGGTAGAGCATTTGCCTTGTATATGGGAGGCACTGGGTTCGACCCTCACTACCAATAAAAATAAATATATAAAATAAAAGTATAAAAATAAATTAATTAAAAACTGTTGATCAAAATGATTATATTAGTGAACTCAATTCCATCAAACTCTATATTTAAAAACTTGAAAATGTAAGATATGTACTCAGTGGTGCTAGTGGCATTTCAGTTTATTTAATACATGAAAACATACTTTTCATTTTATGTTTTTGGTGGAGATTGAACCCAGATCTTTGTGCAGTCTACGTGAGTGCTCTATAACAAAGTCACCTCCCTAGTCCCAAAACACACTTTTAAAAGGTGTTTAATTTGGCCTGGGGCTGTAGCTCGGTGGCAGAGCACTTGCCTAGCATGTATGAGGCACTGGGTTTGATCCTCAGCACCGCATGAAAATAAATAAAGGCATTTTGTCCATCTACAACTACAAAAAAAAAAAAGAAAAGAAAAGGTGTTTAATTCAAGATGTATTTGTTGGTTGATTGGTTTTCCTTTCTGTACAAATCTTGAAGGACATTCATTGTACTCACATTTGGAAGAAAGACCATGGAGAAATCACACAAGATGAACATAATCTATAATGGGAAGGAACTGGTATCATTTTACTCCTTAATAAATTAACTACTGAACTCTCTACCATTGTTCTTCATGTTACTTCCTTTTTAGCACCATTCCTGTCCCACATTTTCACTTCCTTTTGGATCACCACATCTATAGTATATCCAGGATGCTTCTTTCACTGATGTTTTGTGTTACATTGTGTCTGAATTTTTGAGTCTGGGTAGGGGAGTTTTGCCTTCATTTCCTCCCTTTATTACTACAGCCCCTGTTCAACATATTTTTTCACAAGTTTTTATATATATATATA
>NW_026005469.1:0-2007 GCF_001458135.2 Marmota marmota marmota | reverse complement strand
CATTGATTCCTGGTAGAAGCACCATTTGGAACAACTGAAGGAGAGTAGATAGCCAATTCCTGGAAGGCACTGGGATTCCAACATGCTCTATAAAGCAAGAGGCCTGTGACTTGCAAAGACCATTCTGGTAAGCCTCCCCACTGTTGTGTGTTCCAGTTGGTCCCAAGACTCAAGTCCTGGGAACAGGCCTCTGAGAAAAGCGAATCTAGGGAGATTCAAGATATAGGCTACAGATTGTGCCAAAGCTTCTTGTCATCTAATTGTTTACCTAGTGCTGCATGAGCTTACTAAGCCAACAGGGAAACACATTAAGCACAAGGAATTGTAGAAAGGCTGTAAGAAGACACCTGGGTCCTGCCTTTAGGCAATAAGGGCAAACAACACAAGCAAATAAAATTCTAAATGCTATAAAGTATTCTCCACATATTTATTTTGTTTGGCAGGCTGAGTTACTGCTTTCATTATTTCATTCATTCTTTAGTCTTAACCTTGGCCTTTGCCTCATCTCACCCCATCACTTCTCCCATTAGGGATTCAACTTCCAGAATGTCCAGTGGGTCAGTGTCATTACTGGGGAATGATTATTTGGCTTTTCAAAAACTCCTAATAAAAATGCAATGCACACACACACAAAAATGTTTTTGAAGTGTGATTTTTATTACTGTCTTGGGGCAAAGATTGTTTCTGGTGCTACACAGTCATGACCTTTTAATGGAAGTTAATAGGAACACAGACTCTACTGAGTAGAGATTTGGTTTACAGCCAAATTTGCTGCGATGCATTTATTTTATTAGGCCGGTAATAGTTTTCTCAGTCACCATGAGGTGTGGGTGATTTTATGGAAAGAGAAGATTACATTGCTCATATACAGCAAGAGTACATTCAAAGTTGTCCACCAGAACTTACCTCTAGAAGTTCATCTGCAATCTGTAGTTGACCATCTTTCCCTGCTGCTCCATTTGGATCAATCCCCACTATAAAGACACTCATTCTGGTTCGGTCTTTGTTCCCAGCAAGACTTAGACCCAAACCACTACGACCTTTCTCCAGCTGAATCATATGCAGCTCTCCTGTTAGGGTTCCATAATGCTCTCTAATATTTTCTGCATACAACAACAACACCATATGTATTTAAAGTTAATTCACATAATTCTTAGTAATGCTTTACTATGTAAGGTTATTTACTTTCATCACAAGAGGGAATTATTTGAATCAAAATGTAAAGAGCTAAATAGATGGGCTGCCTGGACATCAGAACTGGTTTCCTGATGTACTCAAACTTTGAAGAATTTATTTGCATGAAGTGTACAAAGAACATAATGTCTGATTAATCAGTTCACCTCAGGCCCAAGAGAAATGATTCACATTTACAAACTCTCAAAAGCCACAATTAAACCTGAAATTTACTTTATTATTTGAAAAGCCGAAAAGTACTAATGCATCCAGAACAATTGTGTTGACTAATCAGTGGGAGCTTCTCTTCCACAGGAAAATCTACACTGTATATTACATTATGTATTACATCATGTTGGGCAGTTGCTCAGTGTGCACAACCAGAATGAAAGAAATGGGTTATCTTATTACACCGAGCCATTAGGCCAGAACAAATTGACTGTACTTGCCTCAGCCTTGAGACAGGTCCTAATTAGGTGAGACCATTTATATCTCCTACTCTACATCTTTAAGAGATGGAATTTATTTTCTGCCCTCTTTTATCTGAGAGGGCAGGGCCACACTTAGGTCCTGCAAGGTCCAGATTAGTGACCAGTCAGTAGCCAGTACTAACAGCCAAATGTACAAGTGAGTCCTCTTGGAAGTCTAGTCCTGCAGAGCCCAGTCAACCTCCATACTACAGATTATTAATACATTTTCGTTTAAGTCATTAAATTTTAGAGTGATGTGATAATAGAAAACTGAAACATTCTGGTACATATTTTTCTCTGAGTACATTCTGGTACTGTGGCTTTCTTAAATAAGGGAATTTGTAGATATTTTTAAAAAATGAAA
>NW_026005468.1:0-2007 GCF_001458135.2 Marmota marmota marmota | reverse complement strand
GCAAGCCCGCCTACCTTGCAGGAGTGATTGGAAGCTCTGTTCAGCCGTGGGCCACTGGGCCTTTTCTGCCGGTGGTCACCGTTCCGCCTACCTGGCGGGCGCTGGGGGTGGGGGGCGGCTCTGCCCCTCAGCAGGCTGCTGGGCCTGCTCTGTGGATGGTCACAGTTCCCTCTACCTTGCCAGCACTGGGGGAGGGGGCGGCTCTGCCTCTCAGCAGGCAGCTGCTCCTCTTCTGCTGGTGGGTCGCAGGCCCGCCTACCTTACAGGAGTGATTGGAAGCTCTGTTCAGCCGTGGGCCACTGGGCCTTTTCTGCCGGTGGTCACCGTTCCGCCTACCTGGCGGGCGCTGGGGGTGGGGGGCGGCTCTGCCCCTCAGCAGGCCGCTGGGCCTGCTCTGTGGATGGTCACAGTTTCCTCTACCTTGCCAGCGCAGGGGGAGGGGGCGGCTCTCCATAGTCTTTTTTAAACCCTTAACAATGATAAAAAAATTGTATTTTTTTTAATTTCTAAAGACATAGCCACACACAAAATCAAAATAAGCATCATTATGATCCAGAAATGGAATAGAAAAATAGAGTAATAACTAGAGCTCAGTTGCATCACAGTCCCCCAAAAGGTGGACACCCCTGGTTAGCAGAGACTAAAGGTTCCCAGGAATATCCAAGGCTCACTCTGTAGAAACAGACATTGAAGGAGGACTGCTCACTGCCACAGAATCCTGGAATCTCCCAGACCTACTGCCAATAGTATGTGCTGAGGAATGTTTAAAAACCATCTTACCTGAAGGGCAATGAAAGCAAGCATATATACACTCATAAGTTCATTATAAACTTGATTCACATAAGAATGTACAGAAATTTATAAATAAAACATACAATTCTCTTTATTGTAAATTCTATATAGCCAATTGATTCTCACAGAATTCTTTCATTGATTTTTTTGTTGAACTCTTCTATCACTAGATAACCTATAGTTAAAACTGACAAACTAGTATAACAACAATATTGATTCTGGTTGGCATTTCCTTTAACATTAATAAGTAGGATAAAATGATAAAGATATGGAAGTGTATTTATTCATTATTGAGCTTAAGGACTTCTTTAAAAATAGTTTAGAATACTGGAAAAATATTTCCTAATTTTTTGTGCTATTCACTATTCAATGACCATAAACAGAACACATTTCTAAGTTTAATCTGCCATACTGATATTTTCTTCATTACTATTTTAAGTCTGGATAATCAACAAACAATAAATGAAGTCCCGATTTATAGAGTTTACTAATTTTTGTGGGAAAATACTTCCACCAAGGCCAATTGCAAACTATCAACAAAATGTTGGGGAAGGTACACAGTATCATGTCACTGTATGGTATTTCCACCCTATCAAAAATACAGTAGACATTAGCAACCTGAGAGCATAGATAATAGTAAATAGACTGAAGTGAGTAGGAAGTGGTATCTTGAAGATTTATTATCTTAGTTTTTAATATATTTACAAGTTCATAGAACAATTTTTAATATTGCCGTGTTTAATGACTAACTTACAATAATCTCTTTACACTTTAGCAATTGACTCTTGCCAGACAATGAAAGATGGATCCAGCAAAATCAGGAGCACCACCTGAATGAAGTTTCTGTGTACTTGCCATAGAATAAAGAAGAGACAACTCTCTTGGTTGGAGTGACACAATGTCAACACCGTATTTTTTCATATAATATTGAAATACTAGTATCAATACTGGGCCTTTTTGTTCACAATTTATTAAAATTTTTAAATCACTGCAAAAATTTTAACTTGTTTAAAATATTTAAAATATAATTTTTTAGCTAGGCATGGTAGTGAACACTTTTAATCCCAGTAATTTGAGATCACAAGTTCAAGGGCAGCTTGGGCAATTTACAGAGACTGTTTCTCAAAATAAAAAATAAAAAAAGTGTGGGATGTAACTCAGTAGTAGAACACCCCTGGATTTAATACCTAATGCCACAATTATATATATATATAT